>NW_027332204.1:0-125000 GCF_040802235.1 Manis javanica | reverse complement strand
GGTAACCACAAAGTGTCTGGAGCAAGGGCATGGCTAGGGTTAGGGTTAGGTGTTAAGTAAGGTGTGCAGGGTGGACAGGGTTGCTTCTTGAGTTAAGGTCCAGCTGTGACATGAGGATTAGGGTGAGAATGAGGTTCATATTTATGGTGAGGTGCGGGGTGCATCAATGATTATGGTGAGGAGTCAGGTCCAGGGGCCAGGGCTAGGGTTAGGGTTAAGTGTTCGTTAATGTGTACAGGCAAGATAGGGTTACGCTTTCAGTGAGAATTTGGTTCTGATGTGAGGGTTAGTGCGAGATTGAGCTACAGGTTTATGGTGACATGAGGGTGATGTCAATGTTGACAGTGAGGGGTCAGGTCCGGCTAGGGTTTGGGTTAGGCGTTCTGGAAGTTGTATGGGGACTATAGCATTATGTTCAGAGTAAGGGCCATCTTTGATGTGAGCACCAGGGTTGTATGAACATCAGGGTTATGGTGATGCGTGAGTGTTTCTCGATGGTGAGGTGCAAGGTTAGGTCCAGGAACCAGGGCTACTGTTAGGGTTAGGGGTTTGGTAAAGTGTACCAGCTAGATTGTGTTATGCTTATAGTTAGGAACTGGCTCTGATGTAGCGTCAAGGGCAAGACTGAATTTCTGGTTTATGGGGAAGCATGGTGGATGTCAAAGGTGACCATGAGGGGTCAGGTGCAAAGGCAGGGCTATGTTTAGGGTTAGGTGTTCTGTACAGTGTACTGTGAGGAATGGATTTTGGTTGCATTTAGGGTCAGGCATTGATTTGAGGGTGAGGGAGAGATTGAACTTCGGGCTTACAGGGAAGCATGGGATATGTCATTGGTGACAGTAGGGGTCTGGACCACAAGCCAGGGCTAGGGATAGGGTTAGGTTTTCCAAAAGGTGTAAGGGGAGGATAGGTTTATAGTTACATTTAGGATCTTTTTCTGATGTGAGGGCTAGGGCGAGGGCGACTAGTTTAAGTGTTACTGCGAGGTGTGGTGGACATCGATGTTGACTCTTAGGGATAAGGTGCAAGGGTACAGCTAGGGTTAGGTTTAGGTGTTCCATAAGGTGTACTGGGATGAAATGATTTCGGTTACACCCAGTGTCAGGCTCTGATGTGAGGGCTAGGGAGAGATTGAACTTCAGATTTACAGTGAAGCATGGGTGACATTGATGGTGATGGGAGGGTCTGGTCCACCACCCAGGGCTACGGTTAGGGTTAGGTGTTTGGCAAGGTGTACAGGAAGGATATGGTTGTGGTTAGAGTTAAGATCTGGCTCTGATGTGAGGACGAGGGCGAGATTGAGGTTCAGGTTTATGGTGAGGCATGGGGGACGTCAATGGTGTTGGTCAGGTTTCAGGGGCAGGAGCCCTGGGCTAGGCTTAGGTTTAGTGTACAGTAATGTGTATGGGCATGAAAGGGTTACAGTTACACTGAGCATCTGGCTCAGGTGTGAGGCTGACTGCAACTTTAAGCTGCAGGTTTATGGTGAGGTGTGGGTGATATTGATGTTGCCTGTGAGGTGTCAGGTCTAAGGGCAGGGCTAGGGTTAGGGTTACATGTTCCGGAAAGTGTATGGGGAGGATAGCATTACAGTTAGAGTAAGGGGCCATCTCTGATGTGAGAGCAAGTGTGTGTATGAACATCACGGTTATAGTGAAGTGTGGGTACTGTCGATGGTGATGGTGCGTGGTCAGGACTGGGAGCCAGGGCTAGGGTTAGGGTTAAGAGATCAGTAAGGTGTATGAGCAGGACTGTGTTACTGTTACAGTTAGAAACCACCTCTGATGTGAGGTTGAGGGAGAGATAGAGGTTCAGATTTATTGGGGAGGCATGGTGGACACAAAGGTGACCAGGAGCGATCAGGTGCAATGGCAGGGCTGTGGTTTGGGTTAGGTGTTTGGAAAGGTGTACTGGGAGGAAGGGTTCTGGTTACATTTAGGGTCAGGCTCTTATGTGAGGGCAAGGGAGAGATAGAAGTTCAGGCTTAAAGTGAAATGTGGGTCATGTTGATGGTGACGGTAAGGGTCTGGACCATGAGCCAAGTGTAGGGTTAAGGTTAGGTTTCAGTAAAGGTGTATGGGGAGGATAGGTTTACAGTTACAGTTAGTATCTGGCTGTGGTGTGAGGGTAAGGGCGAGATTGAGCTTCAGTGTTACTGTGAGGCATTGTTGATGTCGATGTTGACCATGAGGGATGAGGTCCAAGGTCCAGGACTAGCAATAGGGTTAGGAGTTCGATAAGGTGTAAGGTCAGGATACTGTTACAGTTCCAGTTAGGAACTGGCTCTAATGTGACCTTGTGGGCGAGATTGAGGTTCAGGCTTATGGGAAGGCATGGTGGACGGTGATGTTGATCATTAGGGATAAGGTGCAACGACAGGGCTAGGGTTAGGGTTAGGTGTTCCATAAGGTGTACTGGGAGGAAAGGATCTTGGTTACCCTTAGTGTCAGGTTCTGATGTTAGGGTGAGGGAGAGATTGAACTTCTGACTTAAAGGGAAGCGTGGGTCACATCGACGGTGATTGGAGGGGTCTGATCCACCAGCCAGGGCTAGAGTTGGGGTTAGGTGTTCGCTAAGGTGTACACGATGGAAACGATTGCAGTTAGATTTAGGATCTGGCTCTGATGTGAGGACAATGGTGAGACTGAGGTTCAGGTTTATGGTGGGGTGTGGGGGACATCGATGGTGTCGGTCAGGTGTCAGGTGCAGGTGCTCTGGGCTAGGGTTAGGATTAGGAGTTTGATAAATTGTATGGTCAATATAGTGTTATAGTTACATTTATGAACTGGCTCTAATGTGAGGGTGAGGGTGAGATTGAGGTTCAAGATTATGGGAAGGCATGGTGGATGTCAATAGTGACCATTAGGGATAAGGTGCAAGGGCAGGGCTAGGGTTATGGTTAGGTGTTCCGTAAGGTGTACTGTGAGGAAAGGATTTTGGTTACCCTTAGCATCAGACTCTGATGTGAGTGTAAGGAAGAGATTGAACTTCAGGCTTAAAGGAAGCATTGGTCACGTTGATGGTGATGGGAGGGGTCTCCTCCATGTGGGAGGGCTAGGGTTACAGTTTGGTGTTTGGTAAGGTGTACACATTGGATACAGTTGCAGTTAGAGTTAGGATGCAGCTCTGATGTGAGGACAAGGGCAAGATGGAGGTTCAGGTTTATGGTGAGGTGTGGGGGAAGTTGATGGTGTCAGTCAAGTGTCATGTGCAGGTGCCCTAGTATAGGGTTGGGGTTAGGAGTTCTCTAAGGTGTACTGTCAGGGTAGTGTTATGGTTAGAGTTAGGAACCGGCTCTAGTGTGAGGATGAGGGTGAGAATTAGGTTCACAGGTACGGGGTAGTGTGGTGGACATCGATGTTGACCATTATGGTTAATGTGCAAGGGCACGGCAAGGGTTAGCATTGGGTGTTCCCTAAGGTGTACTGTGATGAAAGGATTTTGGTTACACTTAGCATCAGGCTCTGATGTGGGATCGAGGGAGAGATTGAACTTCAGGCTTAAAGTGAAGTGTGGGTGATGTCAATGGTGATGGGAAGGGTTTGGTCTACGAGCCAGGGCTAGGGTTAGGATTAGGTGTTTGATAAGGTGTACAAGTTGGATACGGTTGCAGTTAGAGTTAGGATCTGGCTCGGATGTGAGGATGAGGGCAAGACTGAGGTTCAGGTTCATGGTAAGTTGTGGGAGACTTTGATGGTGTCGGTCAGTTGTTAGGTGCAGGGGCCCTGGGCTAGGGTTAAGTTTAGTGTTCAGTAATGTATACAGGCAGGATAGGGTTATTGTTACACTGAGCATCCAGCTCTGATATGAGTGAAATGGCGTGTTTGAGCTGCAGGTTTATGGTGAGGTGTGGGTGAAGTTGATGTTGACTGTGAGGGGTCAGGTCCAAGGACAGAGTGATTGATAGGGTTAAGTGTTCTGGAAGGTGTATGGGGAGGATAGCATTATGGTTAGACTTAGAGTCTGGCTCTGATGTGAGGGAGAGTGTGGGTATGAACTTCAGTGTTACAGTGAATCATGGGTGTTGTCAATGGTGACGGTGAGTGGTCAGGTGGAGTGGCCAGGGCTAGGGTTGGCTTTAGGTGTTCGGTAAGGTGTATGGGCAGGAAAGGGCTATGGTTACATTTAGGATCCAGCTCTGATGTGAGGGCAACAGCGAGATTGAGCTACAGTGGTGCAGTGAGGCATGGGTGATGTCAATGGTGATGGTAGGGGTCTGGTACATGAGCCAGGGCTAGGGGTATGGTGATTTGTTTGGGAAGGTGTACGGGGAGGATAGGGTTTCAGTTAGAGTTAGAGACCAGCTGTGATGTTAGAGTGTGTGCGAGATGTGTTTCAGGTTTATGTTTTGGCAGGGGTGACACTGAAACTGATTGTTAGGGATCATGTCCAGGGGCCAGGGCTAGGGATAGGTTTAGGTGTCCGTTAGGGTGTACTGGATGAATAGGGTTACTGTTAGAGTCAGAGTCTGGCTCTAATGTGTGGGCAATAGTGAGATTGAGCTTCAGGGTTGCAGGGAGGTGTTGGTGACACTGATTCTGACGATGGGTCAGATCTATGGGACAAGGCGAGGGTTTATGTTTAGGTGTTCTGTAAAGTGTAAGGACAGAATATGTTTATGGTTATAGTGATGATCCAGCTCTGATGTAAGGGCGGGGCGAGATTGAGCTTTAGGTTTACGGTGGGGAGTGGTTGATGTTGATGGTGACTGTGAGGGGTCAGGCCAAGGGCCAGGGCAAGGGGTAGGTTTTGTGTTCGGTAAGGTGTATGGGGAGAATAGGTTTATGGTTAGAGTGAGGACCTGGCTCTGATGTCAGGGTGAGGGCAAGATTGAGCTGCAGGTATACGGTGAGGCATGGGTGATCTCAATGGTGGTCATTATGGATCAGGTTCAGGGGCCAGGGCTAGGGTTAGGGTTAGGAGTTTCGTTAGATGTACAGGCTGAACTGTACTACAGTTAATGTTTGGATCTGGCTTTGATGTGAGGGGGCAGGTGAGATTGAGCCTCAGAGTTACGGTGGGGGGGGGGGCATTGGTGATGTCCATGGTAACCATGAGGGGTCCGGAGCAAGGGCATGGCTAGGGTTAGGGTTAGGTGTTCGGTAAGGTGTACAGGGTGGACAGGGTTGCATTTTGAGTTAGGGTGTGGCTCTGAAATGAGGATGAGTGCGAGAATGAGGTTCAGATTTTTGGCAAGGTGTGTGATGCATCAGTGGTTATGGTGAGGAGTCCGGTTCAGGAGCCGAGGCTAGGGTTAGGGTTAAGTGTTCGGTCATGTGTAGAGGCAGGATAGGGTTCCAGTTTCAGTGAGGATCTGGCTCTGATGTGAGGTTGAGTGCAAGATTGACCTACAGATTTATGGAGAGGTGTGGGTGAAGTTGATGTTGACCATGAGGGGTCAGGTCCAAGGGCCATGGCCAGGGTTAGGGATAGGTGTTCTGAAAGGTGTATGGTGAGGATAGAATTACTGTTAGAGTGAGGTTCCATCTCTGATGTGAGTGCAAGTGTGAGTATGAACATCAGGGTTATGGTGAAGCATGGGTGTTGTCGATGGTGACAGTGTGAGTTCAGGTCCAGGATCCAGGGCTATGGTTAGGGTTAGGAGTTTGGCAACATGTACAGGCAGGATTGTATTACAGTTACATTAGGACCCGTCTCTGACGAGGGAGAGACTGTAGTTCAGGTTTATGGGGAGGTACGGTGGACATGGAAGTTGACCATGAGCTGTCAGGTGCAAAGGCAGGGTTACCGTTAGGGTTAGGTGTTTGGTAAGGTGTACTTGGAGGAAAGGGTTTTGGTTACATTTAGGGTCAGGCTCTGATGTGAGGATGAGGGAGAGATTGAACTTCAGGCTTACAGTGAAACAAAGGTAATGTCGATGGTGACAGTAGGGGTGTGGATCACAAGCCAGAGCTAGGGTTAGGCTTAGGTTTCAGAAAGTAGTAGGGTCAATTTAGGTTTACAGTTACAATTAGGAAATGGCTCTGATGTGAGGGTGAGTACGGGTATGAACTTTAGTGTTACAGTGAGGTATGGGTCTTATCGTTGGTGATGGTGTGGGTTCAGGTCAATTGGCCAGGGCTAGGGTTAGGGTTAGGTGTTTGGTAAGGTGTATGGGGAGGATAGCATTATAGTTAGAGTAAGGGTCCGTCTATGATGTGAGGGCATGGATGAGATTGAGCTTCAGTGTTACTGTGAGGCATTGGTGATGTTGATGGTGACCATGAGTGATGAGGTCCAAGGTCCAGGGATAGCATTAGGGTTTGGAGTTCGATAAGGTGTATGGTCAGGATACTGCTACAGTTTCAGTTAGTAACCAGCTCTAATGTGAGGTTGAGTGTGAGACTGAGGTTCTCGGGTACAGAAGGCATGTTGGATGTCAATGTTGACCATTAGGGATAAGGTGTAATGGCAGGGAAAGGATTAGGGTTGGGTGTTCTGTAAGGTGTACTGGGAGGAAAGGATTTTGGTTACCCTTAGCATCAGGCTCTGATGTGAGGGCAACAGAGAGATTGAACTTCAGGCTTAAAGTGAAGTGTGTGTCATGTCAATGTTGATAGGAAGGGTCTGGTCCATGAGCGAGGGCTAGGGTTAGGGTTAGGTGTTTGGTAAGATATACATGCAGGATAGGGTTACTGTTACACTTTGGATCCAGCTCTGAAATGAGGGCAATAGTGTGATTGAGCTACAGTGGTACAGTGAGGCATGGTTGATGTTGATGGTGATGGTAGGGGTCTGATCCACAAGCCAGGGCTAGGGTTAGGGTTAGGTGTTCGGTAAGGTGTACATGTTGGACATGGTTGTGGTTAGAGTTAGGATCCGGCTCTGATGTGAGGACGAAGGCGAGACTGAGGTTCAGGTTCATGGTGAGGCATCGGGTTCATCGATGGTGTTGGTCATGTGTCAGGTGCAGGGGCCCTGGGCTAGGGTTAATTTTAGTGTTCGGTAATGTATACAGGCAGGATAAGGTTACGGTTACATTGAGCATCCAGCTCTGATGTGAGTAAGATGGCGTGTTTGACCTGAGGCTTATGGTGAGGTGTGTGTGATGTGGACATCAACTGTGAGGGGTCAGGTCCACGGGCAGAGTGACTGAAAGTGTTAGGTGTTCCAGAACGTGTACAGGGAGGATAGCATTACAGTTAGGGTTAGGGTCTGACTCTGATGTGAGGGCGAGTGCGGGTATGAACTTCAGGGTTACAATGAAGCATGGGTGTTGTCGATTGTCATGGTGAGGGGCCAGGTCGAGTGGCCAGGGCTAGGGTTAGGGTTAGGTGTTCGGTAAGGTGCATGAGCAGGATAGGGATATGGTTACATTTAGGGTTCTGCTCTGATGTGAGGGCGAAAGCGAGATTGTACTATAGTGGTACAGTGAGGCATGGGTAACATCGATGCCGATGGTAGGGGTCTAGTACATGAGCCAGGGCTAGGGTTGGGGTTAAGTGTTTGGGAAGGTGTATGGGGAGGATTGGGTTTTGTTTAGTTAGGGTCTGACTGTGATGTGAGGGTGAGTGTGAGATTGTGTTTCAGTTTTACATATTGGCGGGATTGTCACTGAAACAGACTTTGCAGGGTCATGTCCAGGGTCCAGGGCTAGGGAAAGGTTTATGTGTTCTTTAAGGTGTACTGGATGAACAGGATTACTGTTAGAGTCAGAGTCTGGCTCTAATGTGTGGGCAATAGTGAGATTAAGCTTCAGGGTTGCAGGGAGGCATCAGTGATGTTGATTGTGACGATGGGTCAGATCCAGGGGACAAGACTAGGGTTTATGTTTAGGTGTTCTGTAAAGTGTAAGGACAGTATATGTTCGTGGTTACAGTGACGATCTGACTCTGATGTGAGGGTGGGTAGAGATTGAGCTTCAGGTTTATGGTGAGGAGTGGGTGATGTTAATGTTGACTGTGAGTGGTCAGGTCCAAGGGCCAGGGATAGGGGTAGGTTTCATGTTCGGTAATGTGTATGGGCAGAATAGGGTTATGTTTACAGTGAGGACCCGGTTCTGATGTCAGGTGAGGGTGAGATTGAGCTGCAGGTACATGGTGAGGCATGGGTGATCTCAATGGTGGTTATCAGGGATCAGGTCCAAGGGCCAGAGCTAGGGTTAGGGTTAGGAGTTTGGTTGGATGTACGGGCAGCATAGAATTATGGATACCATTAGGATCAAACTCAGATGTGAGGGTGAGGGTGAGGTTGAGCCTTAGAGTTACAGGAAGGCATTGGTGATGTCCATGGTAACCATGAGGGGTCTGGAGCAAGGGCAGGGCTAGGGTTAGGGTTAGGTGTTTGGTAAGGTGTACAGGGTGGGCAGGGTTGTGGTTATAGTTAGGGTCCAGCTCTGACATGAGGACAAGGGGGAGAATGAGATTCAGGTTTATGGTGAGGTGTGGTGTGCATCGAAGGTTACAGTGAGGAGTCAGGTCCAGGGGCCAGGGCTAGGGTTAGGGTTAAGTGTACATTAATGTGTACAGGCAGAATAGGGTTACGGTTTCACTGAGGATCTGACTCTGATGTGAGGGTGAGTATGAGATTGAGCTACAGGTTTAGAGTGAGGTATGGGTGATGTTGATGTTGACCGTGAGGGGTCAAGTCCAAGGGCCAGGGCTAGGGTTAGGTGTTCCAGAAGGTGTATGCTTTGAATAGCATTACGTTTAGATTAAGGGTCCATCTCTGATGTGAGTGCAAGTGTGAGTATGAACATCAGGGTTACGGTGAAGCATGGGTGTTGTCAATGATGAAGTTGCGAGTTCAGATCCAGGAGCCAGGGCTACAGTTAGGGATCAGAGTTTGGTAACATGAATGGGCAGGATTGTGTTATGGTTACAGTTAGGAACCAGCTCCGATGTGAGGTCGAGGGTGTGATTGAAGTTCAGGTTTACAGGGAGGCATGGTGGACGTTGAAGGTGACCATGAGGGTTCAGGAACAAAGGCAGGGTTCCGGTTAAGGTTAGGTGTTCAGTAAGGTGTACCTAGAGGAAAGGATTTTGGTTTCATTTAGGGTCAGTCTCTGATGTGAGGGCAAGGGAGACATTGAACTTCAGGCATACACTGAAGCGTTTCTCACGTTGATGTTAACTGTAGGGGTCTGGATCACAAGCCAGAGCTAGGGTTATGGGTAGGTTTTCAGAAAGATCTACAGGCAGGTTAGGTTTATGGTTACATTAAGGAATTGGTTCTGATGTGAGGGCAAGTGTGCGTGTGAACTTTAGTGACCTCACAGTCACCATCGATGTCACCCAGGCTTCACCGTAACCCTGATGTTCAATCTCGTCCTCACCCTTACAACAGAGTCAGATCATAAGCCTAACTGTAAACATATCATCCCTGTACAACTTAATAAACACCTAACCCTACCCCTAGCCCTAGCCCATGGACCTAATCCCTCACAGTCACCATTGACATCACCCAGGCTTCAGCGAAAACCTGATGTTCAATCTCGTCCTGATCCTCACGTCAGAGCCCAATCCGAACCCTTCCCATAACAATATCTCCCCCATACACCTTACCAAACACTTAACCCTGAACCTACCCTTGTTTCCTTGACTTAAACCTCACTGTCACCATCAAAGTCCCCCATGGCTCACTGTAAAACTCATCCTCAGTGTACCCGTTCACCTCACATCAGAACTGGATCCTAAGCATAATGATAACCCTCTCCTCCCAGTACACCTTACAGAACACCAAACCCTAACTCTAACCTTGTTCACTGACCAAAACCCTCACCGTCAAAATCGACATCTACCACACCTCACAGTAAATGTCAAGAACAATCTCACCCTTGGGCTCACATAGAGCTACATCCTAACTTTAAACATAGTCCTGTATGTCCCGTAAAACTTAGCGAACATCAACCCTAACACTAGCGCTGATCACTAGACCTGACCCCTCAGCATCATATTTGACATCATCCACGCTTCACCTTAAACCTGAATTACAATCATACTCTCTACTTCACATCACACCAGACCCAAATTCTAACTGTAATCTAAACTCCCCATTCGCCTTAAAGAACTACCAACCATAATACTAGCCCGAGCCCATGGATCTAACCTACACCGCCACCTTCGATGTCAACACAGTCTTCACCGGTAACTTAAACTTCCATCTCGTCCTTATACTCATATAAGAGACAGACCCTAAATCAAATCATAACCCTAACTTCCCCATAAAACTTAAGTTACACCCAAGCCTAACTCTAGACCTTGTCCGTGGACATTGCCGCTCAGCATCACCATTGACAACACACAAGGTTCCCTTTAAACATGGATTTAAAACTGGCCCCCTACTCACATCAGAGACAGTGCCAAACTCAAAATGTAACCCTATCCTCACTGTTCACCGTTCGTACACCTGACCCAAAACCCTGCCCAGTTTCTTCAACCTGACCCCTCACCACCGACAGCACCATGACTCAGGTCTAAGAAAAATCATGAAGGTCTGTAGCGAAAATGACATCAGGTCAGAGCTGGATCCTGATTCCTACCATACCCCAATCCTCCACGTACAGCGAACTGAACACCGACACCTAAACCTAGACCTGGCACCTGGACCTGAAACCTCATCGTCACCAATGACATCACCCAAGTTCAGCGCAAACCTGATGTTCAATCACTTCCTCATCCTCACATCAGAGCCTGATCCTAATCCTTCCCATAACCATATCTTCCCTGTACACCTTACCAAACACCTATCCCTAACCCTAACCTTGTTTCCTGGTTGAATCCTCACTGACAAAATCGACATCCCCCATGCCTCACTGTGAACCTCCACCTCAATGTCGTCCATGCCATCACGTCAGAGCCAGATCCTAACTCTAAACATAGTCCTATACGTCTGGTACACCTTAGCAAGCACAAACCCTTACTGTAGCCCAGGTCTCCTCACCTGACACAACATCACAATTGACATCATTCACGCTTCACCTCAACTCTGAATTACAATCGTACTCTCTAACTCACATCACTGGTGAAACCTAACTCTAACCATAATCTAAACTCCCCACTTGCTTTAAAGAAATCGCAACCCAAATCCTAGCACTAGCCCATGGACCAAACCCTCACTGTCACCTTCGACGTCACCCAGGCTTCACCGTAACCTTGAACTGCATTCTCATACTCACCCTCACATCAGAGACAGATGCAAACACTGATAGTAACCCTACACTCCCCATTAACCTTAATGAACATGAGACCCTAACGCAAGCACTTGTCCCTGGACCTTAAACCTTAGAGTCACCGTTGACACCACTGAAGGTTATCTTTAAAAATGGATTTAAATCTTGTCATCACAATCACATCAGAGACAGTCTCTAACTCTACCTGTAAACCTACCCTCACTGTACACCATTCCATACACCTGATCTGAAACCCTGACCAGGTCTTCCAACGTGACCCCTCACCACCACCATCACCATCACTCATGTCTAAGAAACATCATGAAAGTCTATCTCGCAATCACCCTCACAATCAGAGCTGGATCCTGACTCTAACCATATCGCTATCCTCCACTTACAACTAAACCACCACTTCAACTTAACCCTGGAATGCAACCAGGACCTGAAACCTCACTGTCACCATCGATGTTACCCATGCTTCACGATAAACCTGATGTTCAATCTCGTCCTCACCCTCACAACAGAGCCAGATTATTAGCCTAAACAAAACCATGTGCTCCCTGTACACCTTTCCGAACACCTAACCCTAACCCTAGACCTAGCCCATGGAACTGAAACCTGACAGTCACCATCGACATCACCCAGGCTTCAGCGTAAACCCGATGTGCAATCCCATCCTCATCCTCACATCAGAGCCCGATTCAAACCCTTCCCATAAACATATCTTCCCTGTACACCTTAACAAACACCTAACCCTAACCCTAGCCTTGTTCCCTGGACTTACCGCTCACCATCACCATCAATGTCCCCCATGCCTCAATGAAAACCTCAACCTCAATCTATCCGTCAACATCACATCAGAGCTGAATCCTAAGCATAACGATAACCCAATCCTCCCTTTACACATTACAGGACACCTAACCCTAAACCTAACGTTGTTCACTGGCCTGTACCCTCTCTGTTAAAATCGACACCTCCCATGCGTCACTGTAAACCTCCGTGTCAATCTCACCCTCACCATCACATCAGAGCCACACCCTAACTCCAAACGTAGTCCCGTATGTTCCATACACCTCAGTGAAAACCAGCCTTCTCTCTACTGCTGGTCATTTGACATGACCACACAACATCTCAATTGTCATCTTCCATGCCTCACCTTAATCCTGAATTACAATCATACTCTCTAACTCACATCAGAGCTGGGCCCTAATGCTAACCATAATCCAAACTCTTCGTTCATGTTAAAGAACAAGTACCCATAAACCTAGCCCTAGCCCATGGATCTGAAATATCACCACCACAATCGATGTCACTGAGACTTAACCATAAACTGGAACTTCAATCTCGTCCTCACCCTCACATCAGAGACAGACCCTAACTCTAATTGTAACCCTATGTTCCCCATAAACCTAAACAAACACCCAACCCTAACCCTAGTCTTTGTCCCTGGACATTGTCCCTCAGCGTCACCACTGACTTCACCGAAGGTTCGCTTTATCCATGGATTTAAATCTTGTCTTCGTAATCACTTCAGAGACAGACCCTAACTCTCACCATACATTTACCCTCAATGTTTACCATTTCGTACACCTAATACGATACCCTGACCACGTCCTTCGCTCTGACCCCTCAACACAAACACCACCATCAAGCATGTCTATCAAAAACAGTGAATATCACTCTCACAATCACCCTCACATTAGAGCGGGATCCTGACTCTAACCATATCCCTATCCTCCATGCACAGTTAAACCAACACCAAAACATAACCCTAGCTTGGCTCCTGGACCTGAAACCGCACAATCACCAACGATGTCACCCAGACTTCACCGTCAACCCGATGTTCAATCTCGTCCTCAACCGCACAACAGAGCCGGATCATAAGCCTAAATGAAACCATATACTCCCTGTACACCTTAACAAACACCTAACCCTACCCCTAGCCCTAGCCCATGGACCTAATCCCTCACAGTCACCATTGACATCACCCAGGCTTCAGCGTAAACCTGATGTTCAATCTCGTCCTGATCCTCACGTCAGAGCCCAATCCGAACCCTTCCCATAACAATATCTCCCACGTACACCTTACCAAACACTTAACCCTGAACCTAGCCTTGTTTCCTTGACTTACCCCTCACTGTCACCATCAACGTCCCCCGTGCCTCAGTGTAAAACTCCTCCTCAGTGTACCCCTTCACCTCACATCAGAGCTGGATCCTAAGCATAACGATAACCCTCTCCTCCCAGTACACCTTACAGAACACCAAACCCTAACGCTAACCTTGTTCACTGACCAAAACCCTCACCGTCAAAATCAACATCTACCACACCTCACCGTAAACGTCAAGAACAATCTCACCCTTAGGCTCACATCATAGCTACATCCTAACTTTAAACATAGTCCTGTATGTTCCATAAAACTTAACGAACACCAACCCTAACTATAGTGCTGATCACTAGACCTGACCCCTCAGCATCATATTTGACATCATCCACCCTTGACCTTAAACTTGAATTACAATCATACTCTCTACTTCACATCACACCAGACCCAAATTCTAACTGTAATCTAAACTCCCCATTCGCCTTAAAGAACTACCAACCATAATACTAGCCCTAGCCAATGGATCTAACCTACACCGCCACCTTCGATGTCAACACAGGCTTCACCGGAAACTTAAACTTCCATCTCGTCCTTACCCTCATATAAGAGACAGACCCTAAATCAAATCGTAACCCTAACTTCCCCATAAAACTTAAGTTACACCCAAGCCTAACACTAGCCCTTGTCCGTGGACATTGCCCCTCACCATCACCATTGACAACACACAAGGTTCCCTTTAAACATGGATTTCAATCTGGCCCCCTACTCACATCAGAGACAGTCCCAAACTCAAAATGTAACCCTGTCCTCACTGTTCACGGTTCGTACACCTGACCCAAAACCCTGCCCAGTTTCTTCAACCTGACCCCTCACCACCGACAGCACCATGACTCATGTCTAACAAAATAAATGAAGGTCTGTATCGAACATGACATCAGGTCAGAGCTGGATCCTGATTCCTACCATACCCCAATCCTCCACGTACAGCGAACTGAACACCGACACCTAAACCTAGACCTGCCCCCTGGACCAGAAACCTCATCGTCACCAATGACATCACCCAAGTTCAGCGCAAACCTGATGTTCAATCACTTCCTCATCCTCACATCAGAGCCTGATCCTAATCCTTCCCATAACCATACCTTCCCTGTACACCTTACCAAACACCTATCCCTAACCCTAACCTTGTTTCCTGGTTGAATCCTCACTGACAAAATCGACATCCCCCATGCCTCAATGTAAACCTCCACCTCAATGTCGTCCATGCCATCACGTGAGAGCCAGATCCTAACTCTAAAAATAGTCCTATACGTCTGGTACACCTTAGCAAACACAAACCCTAACTGTAGCCCAGGTCTCCTGACCTGACACAACATCACAATTCACATCATTCACGCTTCACCTCAACTCTGAATTACAATCGTACTCTCTAACTCACATCACAGGTGAAACCTAACTCTAACCATAATCTAAACTCCCCATTTGCCTTAAAGAAATCGCAACCCAAATCCTAGCACTAGCCCATGGACCAAACCCTCACTGTCACCTTCGATGTCACCCAGGCTTCACCGTAACCTTGAACTGCAATCTCATACTCACCCTCACATCACAGACAGATGCAAACACTGATAGTAACCCTACACTCCCCATTAACCTTAATGAACATGCCACCCTAAAGCAAGCACTTGTCCCTGGACCTTAACCCTTAGAGTCACCATTGACAGCACTGAAGGTTATCTTTAAAAATGGATTTAAATCTTCTCCTCACAATCACATCAGAGACAGTCTCTAACTCTACCTGTAAACCTACCCTCACTGTACACCATTCCATACACCTGATCTGAAACCCTGCCCAGGTCTTCCAACGTGACCCCTCACCACCACCATCACCATCACTCATGTCTAAGAAACATCATGAAAGTCTATCTCGCAATCACCCTCAAAATCAGAGCTGGATCCTGACTCTAACCATATCCCTATCCTCCACGTACAGCTAAACCACCACTTGAACTTATCCCTGGACTGCAACCAGGACCTGAAACCTCACTGTCACCATCGATGTTACCCATGATTCACCATGAACCTGATGTTCAATTTCGTCCTCACCCTCACAACAGAGCCGGATTGTTAGCCTAAACAAAACCATGTGCTCCCTGTACACCTTTCCGAACACCTAACCCTAACCCTAGACCTAGCCCATGGAACTGAAACCTGACAGTCACCATCGACATCACCCAGGCTTCAGCGTAAACCTGATGTTCAATCGCTTCCTCACCCTCACATCAGAGCCCAATTCTAACCCTTCCCATAACCGTATCTTCACTGTACACCTTACCAAACACCTAACCCTAACCCTAGCCCTAGCCCATGGAATTAACCCTTAACGGTCACCATCGACTTCACCCAGGCTTCAGCGTAAACCCGATGTGTAATCCCATCCTCATCCTCACATCAGAGCCCGATTCAAACCCTTCCCATAACCATATCTTCCCTGTACACCTTAACAAACACCTAACCCTAACCCTAGCCTTGTTCCCTCGACTTACCCCTCACCATCACCATCAATGTCCCCCACGCCTCAATGAAAACCTCGACCTCAATCTATCCCTCAACATCACATAAGAGCTGAATCCTAAGCATAACGATAACCCAAACCTCCCTGTACACATTACACGACACCTAACCCTAAACCTAACCTTGTTCACTGGCCTGTACCCTCTCTGTTAAAGTCGACATTTCCCATGCATCACTGTAACCTCCGTGTCAATCTCACCCTCACCATCACATCAGAGCCACACCCTAACTCCAAACGTAGTCCCGTATGTTCCATACACGTCAGTGAAAACCAACCTTCTCTCTACTGCTGGTCATTTGACATGACCACACAACATCTCAATTGACATCTTCCATGCCTCACCTTAATCCTGAATTACAATCATACTCTCTAACTCACATCAGAGATGGGCCGTAATGCTAACCATAATCCAAACTCCTCGTTCATGTTAAGGAACTAGTACCCATAAACCTAGCCCTAGCCCATGGATCTGAAACATCACCACCACAATCGATGTCACTGAGACTTAACCATAAACTGGAACTTCAATCTCGTCCTCACCCTCACATCAGAGACAGACCCTAACTCTAATTTTAACCCTATCTTCCCGATAAACCTAAACAAACACCCAACCCTAACCCTAGTCTTTGTCTCTGTACATTGTCCCTCAGCGTCACCACTGACTTCACCGAAGGTTCGCTTTATCCATGGATTTAAATCTTGTCTTCGTAATCACTTCAGAGACAGACTCTAACTCTCACCATACATTTACCCTCAATGTTCACCATTTCGTACACCTAATACGATACCCTGCATACGTCCTTCGCTCTGACCCCTCACCACAAACACCACCATCAAGCATGTCTATCAAAAACAGTGAATATCAGTCTCACAATCACCCTCACATCACAGCTGGATCCCGACTCTAACCATATCCCTATCCTCCATGCACAGTTAAATCAACACCAAAACCTAACCCTAGCTTGGCTCCTGGACCTGAAACCGCACAATCACCAACGATGTCACTCAGACGTCACAGTCAACCCGATGTTCAATCTCGTCCTCAACCGCACAACAGAGCCGGATCATAAGCCTAAATGAAACCATATACTCCCTGTACACCTTACCAAACTCCTATCCCTACCCCTAGCCCTAGCCCATGGACCTAATCCCTCACAGTCACCATTGATATCACCCAGGCTTCAGCGTAAACCTGATGTTCAATCTCGTCCTGATCCTCACGTCAGAGCCCAATCCGAACCCTTCCCATAACAATATCTCCCCCGTACACCTTACCAAACACTTAACCCTGAACCTAGCCTTGTTTCCTTGACTTACCCCTCACTGTCACCATCAACGTCCCCCATGCCTCACTGTAAAATTCCTCCTCAGTGTACCCCTTGACCTCACAACAGAGCTGGATCATAAGCATAACGATAACCCTCTCCTCCCAGTACACCTTACAGAACACCAAACCCTAACCCTAACCTTGTTCACTGACCAAAACCCTCACCATCAAAATCAACATCTACCACACCTCACCGTAAACGTCAAGAAAAATCTCACCCTTAGGCTCACATCAGAGCTACATCCTAACTTTAAACATAGTCCTGTATGTCCCGTAAAACTCAGCGAACACCAACCCTAACTCTAGTGCTGATCACTAGACCTGACCCCTCAGCATCATATTTGACATCATCCACGCTTCACCTTAAACCTGAATTACAATCATACTCTCTACTTCACATCACACCAGACCCAAATTCTAACTATAATCTAAACTCCCCATTCACCTCAAAGAACTACCAACCATAATACTAGCCCTAGCCCATGGATCTAACCTACACCGCCACCTTCGATGTCAACACAGGCTTCACCGGTAACTTAAACTTGCATCTCGTCCTTACCCTCATATAAGTGACAGACCCTAAATCAAATCGTAACCCTAACTTCCCCATAAACTTAAGTTACACCCAAGCCTAACACTAGCCCTTGACCGTGGACATTGCACCTCACCATAACCATTGACAAGACACAAGGTTCCCTTTAAACATGGATTTAAATCTGGCCCCCTACTCACATCAGAGACAGTCCCAAACTCAAAATGTAACCCTATCCTCACTGTTCACCGTTCGTACACCTGACCCAAAACCCTGCCCAGTTTCTTCAACCTGACCCCTCACCACCGACAGCACCATGACTCATGTCTAACAAAAATCATGAAGGTCTGTATCGAAAATGACATCAGGTCAGAGCTGGATCCTGATTCCTACCATACCCCAATCCTCCACTTACAGGGAACTGAACACCGACACCTAAACCTAGACCTGGCCACTGGACCTGAAACCTCATCGTCACCAATGACATCACCCAAGTTCAGCGCAAACCTGATGTTTAATCACTTCCTCATCCTCACATCAGAGCCTGATCCTAATCCTTCCCATAACCATACCTTCCCTGTACACCTTACCAAACACCTATCCCTAACCCTAACCTTGTTTCCTGGTTGAATCCTCACTGACAAAATCGACATCCCCCATGCCTCAATGTAAACCTCCACCTCAATGTCGTCCATGCCATCACGTGAGAGCCAGATCCTAACTCTAAACATAGTCCTATACGTCTGGTACACCTTAGCAAACACAAACCCTAACTGTAGCCCAGGTCTCCTGACCTGACACAACATCACAATTCACATCATTCACGCTTCACCTCAACTCTGAATTACAATCGTACTCTCTAACTCACATCACAGGTGAAACCTAACTCTAACCATAATCTAAACTCCCCATTTGCCTTAAAGAAATCGCAACCCAAATCCTAGCACTAGCCCATGTACCAAACCCTCACTGTCACCTTCGACGTCTCCCAGGCTTCACCGTAACCTTGAACTGCAATCTCATACTCACCCTCACATCAGAGACAGATGCAAACACTGATAGTAACCCTACACTCCCCATTAACCTTAATGAACATGCCACCCTAAAGCAAGAACTTGTCCCTGGACCTTAACCCTTAGAGTCACCATTGACACCACTGAAGGTTATCTTTAAAAATGGATTTAAATCTTGTCCTCACAATCACATCAGAGACAGTCTCTAACTCTACCTGTAAACCTACCCTCACTGTACACCATTCCATACACCTGATCTGAAACCCTGCCCAGGTCTTCCAACGTGACCCCTCACCACCACCATCACCATCACTCATGTCTAAGAAACATCATGAAAGTCTATCTCGCAATCACCCTCAAAATCAGAGCTGGATCCTGACTCTAACCATATCCCTATCCTCCACTTACAGCTAAACCACCACTTCAACTTAACCCTGGACTGCAACCAGGACCTGAAAACTCACTGTCACCATCGATGTTACCCATGCTTCACCATAAACCTGATGTTCAATCTCGTCCTCACCCTCACAACAGAGCCGGATTGTTAGCCTAAACAAAACCATGTGCTCCCTGTACACCTTTCGGAACACCTAACCCTAACCCTAGACCTAGCCCATGGAACTGAACCCTGACAGTCACCATCGACATCACCCAGGCTTCAGCGTAAACCTGATGTTCAATCTCTTCCTCATCCTCACATCAGAGCCCAATTCTAACCCTTCCCATAACCGTATCTTCCCTGTACACCTTACCAAACACCTAACCCTAACCCTAGCCCTAGCCCATGGAATTGGACCTTGACGGTCACCATCGACATCACCCAGGCTTCAGCGTAAACCCGATGTGCAATCCCATCCTCATACTGACATCAGAGCCCGATTCAAACCCTTCCCATAACCATATCTTCCCTGTACACCTTAACAAACACCTAACCCTAACCCTAGCCTTGTTCCCTCGACTTACCCCTCACCATCACCATCAATGTTCCCCACGACTCAATGAAAACCTCGACCTCAATCTATACCTCAACATCACATCAGAGCTGAATTCTAAGCATAACGATAACCCAATCCTCTCTGTACACATTACAGGACACCTAACCCTAAACCTAACCTTGTTCACTGGCCTGTACCCTCTCAGTTAAAATCGACATCTCCCATGCGTCACTGTAAACCTCCGTGTCAATCTCACCCTCACCATCACATCAGAGCCACAACCTAACTCCAAACGTAGTCCCGTATGTTCCATACACGTCAGTGAAAACCAACCTTCTCTCTACTGCTGGTCATTTGACATGACCACACAACATCTCAATTGACATCTTCCATGCCTCACCTTAATCCTGAATTACAATCATACTCTCTAACTCACATCAGAGCTGGGCCCTAATGCTAACCATAATCCAAACTCCTCGTTCATGTTAAAGAACTAGTATCCATAAACCTAGCCCTAGCCCATGTATCTGAAACAGCACCACCACAATCGATGTCACTGAGACTTAACCATAAACTGAAACTTCAATCTCGTCCTCACCCTCACATCAGAGACAGACCCTAACTCTAATTGTAACCCTATCTTCCCGATAAACCTAAACAAACACACAACCCTAACCTTAGTCTTTGTCCCTGGACATTGTCCCTCTGCGTCACCGCTGACTTCACCGAAGGTTTGCTTTATCCATGGATTTAAATCTTGTCTTCGTAATCACTTCAGTGACAGACTCTAACTCTCACCATACATTTACCCTCAATGTTCACAATTTCGTACACCTAATACTATACCCTGCCCACTTCCTTCGCTCTGACCCCTCACCACAAACACCACCATCAAGCATGTCTATAAAAAACAGTGAATATCAGTCTCACAATCACCCTCACATCAGAGCTGGATCCTGACTCTAACCATATCCCTATCCTCCATGCACAGTTGAACCAACACCAAAACCTAACCCTAGCTTGGCTCCTGGACCTGAAACCGCACAATCACCAACAATGTCACCCAGACTTCACCGTAAACCCGATGTTCAATCTCGTCCTCAACCGAACAACAGAGCCGGATCATAAGCCTAAATGAAACCATATACTCCCTGTACACCTTACCAAACACCTAACCCTACCCCTAGCCCTAGCCAATGGACCTAATCCCTCACAGTCACCATTGACATCATCCAGGCTTCAGCGTAAACCCGATGTGCAATCTCGTCCTGATCCAGACGTCAGAGCCCAATCCGAACCCTTCCCATAACAATATCTCCCCCGTACACCTTACCAAACACTTAACCCTGAACCTAGCCTTGTTTCCTTGACTTACCCCTCACTTTCACCATCAACGTCCCCCATGTCTCACTGTAAAACTCCTCCTCAGTGTACCCCTTCACCTCACATCAGAGCTGGATCCTAAGCATAACGATAACACTGTCCTCCCAGTACACCTTACAGAACACCAAACCCTAAACCTAACCTTGTTCACTGACCAAAACCCTCACCGTCAAAATCAACATCTACCACACCTCACCGTAAACGTCAAGAACAGTTTCCCCCTTAGGCTCACATCAGAGCTACATCCTAACTTTAAAAATAGTCCTGTATGTCCGGTAAAACTTAGCGAACACCAACCCTAACTCTAGTGCTGATCACTAGACCTGACCCCTCAGCATCATATTTGACATCATCCACGCTTCACCTTAAACCTGAATTACAATCATACTCTCTACTTCACATCACACCAGACCCAAATTCTAACTGTAATCTAAACTCCCCATTCGCCTTAAAGAACTACCAACCATAATACTAGTCCGAGCCCATGGATCTAACCTACACCGCCACCTTCGATGTCAACACAGGCTTCACCGGTAACTTAAACTTCCATCTCGTCCTTACCCTCATATAAGAGACAGACCCTAAATCAAATCGTAACCCTAACTTCCCCATAAAACTTAAGTTACATCCAAGCCTAACAATAGCCCTTGACCGTGGATATTGCCCCTCACCATCACCATTGACAACACGCAGGGTTCCCTTTAAACATGGATTTAAATCTGGCCACGTACTCACATCAGAGACAGTCCCAAACTCAAAATGTAACCCTATCCTCACTGTTCACCGTTCGTACACCTGAACCAAAACCCTGAACAGTTACTTCAATCTGACCCCTCACCACCGACAGCACCATGACTCATGTCTAAAAAAAATCATGAATTTCTGTATCGAAAATGACATCAGGTCAGAGCTGGATCCTGATTCCTACCATACCCCAATCCTCCACGTACAGCGAACTGATCACCGACACCTAAACATAGACCTGGCCCCTGGACCTGAAACCTCATCGTCACCAATGACATCACCCAAGTTCAGCGCAAACCTGATGTTCAATCACTTCCTCATCCTCACATCAGAGCCTGATCCTAATCCTTCCCATAACCATATCTTCCCTGTACACCTTACCAAACACCTATCCCTAACCCTAACCTTGCTTCCTGGTTGAATACTCACTGACAAAATCGACATCCCCCATGCCTCACTGTAAACCTCCACCTCAATGTCGTCCATGCCATCACGTCAGAGCCAGATCCTAACTCTAAACATAGTCCTATACGTCTGGTACACCTTAGCAAACACAAACCCTAACTGTATCCCAGGTCTCCTGACCTGACACAACATCACAATTGACATCATTCACGCTTCACCTCAACTCTGAATTTCAATCGTACTCTCTAACTCACATCACAGGTGAAACCTAACTTTAACCATAATCTAAACTCCCCATTTGCCTTAAAGAAATCGCAACCCAAATCCTAGCACTAGCCCATGGACCAAACCCTCACTGTCACCTTCGACGTCACCCAGGCTTCACCGTAACCTTGAACTGCAATCTCATACTCACCCTCACATCACAGACAGATGCAAACACTGATAGTAACCCTACACTCCCCATTAACCTTAATGAACATGCCACCCTAAAGCAAGCACTTGTCCCTGGACCTTAACCCTTAGAGTCACCATTGACAGCACTGAAGGTTATCTTTAAAAATGGATTTAAATCTTCTCCTCACAATCACATCAGAGACAGTCTCTAACTCTACCTGTAAACCTACCCTCACTGTACACCATTCCATACACCTGATCTGAAACCCTGCCCAGGTCTTCCAACGTGACCCCTCACCACCACCATCACCATCACTCATGTCTAAGAAACATCATGAAAGTCTATCTCGCAATCACCCTCAAAATCAGAGCTGGATCCTGACTCTAACCATATCCCTATCCTCCACGTACAGCTAAACCACCACTTCAACTTATCCCTGGACTGCAACCAGGACCTGAAACCTCACTGTCACCATCGATGTTACCCATGATTCACCATGAACCTGATGTTCAATTTCGTCCTCACCCTCACAACAGAGCCGGATTGTTAGCCTAAACAAAACCATGTGCTCCCTGTACACCTTTCCGAACACCTAACCCTAACCCTAGACCTAGCCCATGGAACTGAACCCTGACAGTCACCATCGACATCACCCAGGCTTCAGCGTAAACCTGATGTTCAATCGCTTCCTCACCCTCACATCAGAGCCCAATTCTAACCCTTCCCATAACCGTATCTTCCCTGTACACCTTACCAAACACCTAACCCTAACCCTAGCCCTAGCCCATGGAATTAACCCTTAACGGTCACCATCGACTTCACCCAGGCTTCAGCGTAAACCCGATGTGTAATCCCATCCTCATCCTCACATCAGAGCCCGATTCAAACCCTTCCCATAACCATATCTTCCCTGTACACCTTAACAAACACCTAACCCTAACCCTAGCCTTGTTCCCTCGACTTACCCCTCACCATCACCATCAATGTCCCCCACGCCTCAATGAAAACCTCGACCTCAATCCATCCCTCAACATCACATAAGAGCTGAATCCTAAGCATAACGATAACCCAAACCTCCCTGTACACATTACACGACACCTAACCCTAAACCTAACCTTGTTCACTGGCCTGTACCCTCTCTGTTAAAGTCGACATTTCCCATGCATCACTGTAACCTCCGTGTCAATCTCACCCTCACCATCACATCAGAGCCACACCCTAACTCCAAACGTAGTCCCGTATGTTCCATACACGTCAGTGAAAACCAACCTTCTCTCTACTGCTGGTCATTTGACATGACCACACAACATCTCAATTGACATCTTCCATGCCTCACCTTAATCCTGAATTACAATCATACTCTCTAACTCACATCAGAGCTGGGCCCTAATGCTAACCATAATCCAAACTCCTCGTTCATGTTAAAGTACTAGTATCCATAAACCTAGCCCTAGCCCATGTATCTGAAACAGCACCACCACAATCGATGTCACTGAGACTTAACCATAAACTGGAACTTCAAACTCGTCGTCACCCTCACATCAGAGACAGACCCTAACTCTAATTGTAACCCTATCTTCCCCATAAACCTAGACAAACACCCAACCCTAACCCTAGTCTTTGTCCCTGGACATTGTCCCTCAGCGTCACCACTGACTTCACCGAAGGTTCGCTTAATCCATGGATTTAAATCTTGTCTTCGTAACCACTTCAGAGACAGACTCTAACTCTCACTATACATTTACCCTCAATGTTCACCACTTCGTACACCTAATACGATACGCTGCCCACGTCCTTCGCTCTGACCCCTCACCACAAACACCACCATCAAGCATGTCTATCAAAAACAGTGAATATCAGTCTCACAATCACCCTCACATCAGAGCTGGATCCTGACTCTAACCATATCCCTATCCTCCATGCACAGTTAAACCAACACCAAAAACTAACCCTAGCTTGGCTCCTGGACCTGAAACCGCACAATCACCAACGATGTCACCCAGACTTCCCCGTCAACCCGTTGTTCAATCTCGTCCTCAACCGCACAACAGAGCCGGATCATAAGCCTAAATGAAACCATATACTCCCTGTACACCTTACCAAACACGTAACCCTACCCCTATCCCTATCCCATGGACCTAATGCCTCACAGTCACCATTGACATCACCCAGGCTTCAGCGTAAACCTGATGTTCAATCTCGTCCTGATCCTCACGTCAGAGCCCAATCCGAACCCTTCCCATAACAATATCTCCCCCGTACACCTTACCAAACACTTAACCCTGAACCTAGCCTTGTTTCCTTGACTTACCCCTCACTGTCACCATCAGCGTCCCCCATGCCTCACTGTAAAACTCCTCCTCAGTGTACCCCTTCACCTCACATCAGAGCTGGATCCTAAGCATAACGATAACCCTCTCCTCCCAGTACAACTTACAGAACACCAAACCCTAACCCTAACCTTGTTCACTGACCAAAACCCTCACCGTCAAAATCGACATCTAACACACCTCACAGTAAACGTCAAGAACAATCTCACCCTTGGGCTCACATCAGAGCTACATCCTAACTTTAAACATAGTCCTGTATGTCCCGTAAAACTTTGCGAACACCAACCCTAACTCGAGTGCTGATCACTAGACCTGACCCCTCAGCATCATATTTGACATCATCCACGCTTCACCTTAAACCTGAATTACAATCATACTCTCTACTTCACATCACACCAGACCCAAATTCTAACTGTAATCTAAACTCCCCATTCGCCTTAAAGAACTACCAACTATAATACTAGCCCTAGCCCATGGATCTAACCTACACCGCCACCTTCGATGTCAACACATGCTTCACCGGTAACTTAAACTTCCATCTCGTCCTTACCCTCATATAAGAGACAGACCCTAAATCAAATCGTAACCCTAACTTCCCCATAAAACTTAAGTTACACCCAAGCCTAACACTAGCCCTTGTCCGTGGACATTGCCCCTCACCATCACCATTGACAACACACAAGGTTCCCTTTAAACATGGATTTAAATCTGGCCCCCTACTCACATCAGAGACAGTCCCAAACTCAAAATGTAACCCTATCCTCACTGTTCACCGTTCGTACACCTGACCCAAAACCCTGCCCAGTTTCTTCAACCTGACCCCTCACCACCGACAGCACCATGACTCATGTCTAACAAAAATCATGAAGGTCTGTATCGAAAATGACATCAGGTCAGAGCTGGATCCTGATTCCTACCATACCCCAATCCTCCACGTACAGCGAACTGAACACCGACACCTAAACCTAGACCTGGCCCCTGGACCTGAAACCTCATCGTCACCAATGACATCACCCACGTTCAGCGCAAACCTGATGTTCAATCACTTCCTCATCCACACATCAGAGCCTGATCCTAATCCTTCCCATAACCATATCTTCCCTGTACACCTTACCAAACACCTATCCCTAACCCTAACCTTGTTTCCTGGTTGAATCCTCACTGACAAAATCGACATCCCCCATGCCTCACTGTAAACCTCCACCTCAATGTCGTCCATGCCATCACGTCAGAGCCAGATCCTAACTCTAAACATAGTCCTATACGTCTGGTACACCTTAGCAAACACAAACCCTAACTGTAGCCCAGGTCTCTTGACCTGACACAACATCACAATTGACATCATTCACGCTTCACCTCAACTCTGAATTACAATCGTACTCTCTAACTCACATCACAGGTGAAACCAAACTCTAACCATAATCTAAACTCCCCATTTGCCTTAAAGAAATCG
This sequence comes from Manis javanica, assembly GCF_040802235.1. Lineage (NCBI taxonomy): Eukaryota > Metazoa > Chordata > Mammalia > Pholidota > Manidae > Manis > Manis javanica. Next base: position 98,692 of record NW_027332204.1, on the reverse strand, counting down.
CAACCCAAATCCTAGCACTAGCCCATGGACCAAACCCTCACTGTCACCTTCGACGTCACCCAGGCTTCACCGTAACCTTGAACTGCAATCTCGTACTCACCCTCACATCAGAGACAGATGCAAACACTGATAGTAACCCTACACTCCCCATTAACCTTAATGAACATGCAACCCTAAAGCAAGCACTTGTCCCTGGACCTTAACCCTTAGAGTCACCATTGACACCACTGAAGGTTATCTTTAAAAATGGATTTAAATCTTGTCCTCACAGTCACATCAGAGACAGTCTCTAACTCTACCTGCAAACCTACCCTCACTGTACACCATTCCATACACCTGATCTGAAACCCTGCCCAGGTCTTCCAACGTGACCCCTCACCACCACCATCACCATCACTCATGTCTAAGAAACATCATGAAAGTCTATCTCGCAATCACCCTCACAATCAGAGCTGGGTGCTGACTCTATCCAGATCCCTATCCTCCACTTACAACCAAACCACCACTTAAACTTAACCCTGGACTGTAACCAGGACCTGAAACCTCACTGTCACCATCGATGTTACCCATGCTTCACCATAAACCTGATGTTCAATCTCGTCCTCACCCTCACAACAGAGCCGGATTGTTAGCCTAAACAAAACCATGTGCTCCCTGTACACCTTTCCGTACACCTAACCCTAACCCTAGACCTAGCCCATGGAACTGAACCCTGACAGTCACCATCGACATCACCCAGGCTTCAGCGTAAACCTGATGTTCAATCTCTTCCTCATCCTCACATCAGAGCCCAATTCTAACCCTTCCCATAACCGTATCTTCCCTGTACACCTTACCAAACACCTAACCCTAACCCTAGCCCTAGCCCATGGAATTGAACCTTGACGGTCACCATCGACATCACCCAGGCTTCAGCGTAAACCCGATGTGCAATCCCATCCTCATCCTCACATCAGAGCCCGACTCAAACCCTTCCCATAAGCGTATCTTCCCTGTACACCTTACCAAACACCTAACCCTAAGCCTAGCCTTGTTCCCTGGACTTACCCCTCACCATCACCATCAATGTCCCCTACGCTTCAATGAAAACCTCGACCTCAATCTATCCCTCAACATCACATCAGAGGTGAAACCTAAGCAAAATGATAAACCAATCCTCCCTGTACACATTACAGGACACCTAACCCTAAACCTAACCTTGTTCACTGACCTGTACCCTCTCTGTTAAAATCGACATCTCCCATGCGTCACTGTAAACCTCCGTGTCAATCTCACCCTCACCATCACATCAGAGTCACACCCTAACTCCAAACGTAGTCCCGTATGTTCCATACACCTCAGTGAAAACCAACCTTCTCTCTACTGCTGGTCATTTGACATGACCACACAACATCTCAATTGACATCTTCCATGCTTCACCTTAATCCTGAATTACAATCATACTCTCTAACTCACATCAGAGCTGGGCCCTAATGCTAACCATAATCCAAACTCCTCGTTCATGTTAAAGAACTAGTATCCATTAACCTAGCCCTAGCCCATGGATCTGAATCATCACCATCACCATCGATGTCACTGAGAATTAACCATAAACTGGATCTTCAATCTCGTACTCACCCTCACATCAGAGACAGACCCTAACTCTAATTGTAACCCTATCTTCGCCATAAACCTAAACAAACACCCAACCCTAACCCTAGTCTTTGTCCCTGGACATTGTCCCTCAGCGTCACCACTGACTTCACCGAAGGTTCGCTTTATCCATGGATTTAAATCTTGTCTTCGTAATCACTTCAGAGACAGACTCTAACTCTCACCATACATTTACCCTCAATGTTCACCATTTCGTACACCTAATACGATACCCTGCCCACGTCCTTCGCTCTGACCCCTCACCACAAACACCACCATCAAGCATGTCTATCAAAAAGAGTGAATATCATTCTCACAATCACCCTCACTTTAGAGCTGGATCCTGACTCTAACCATATCCCTATCCTCCATGCACAGTTAAACCAACACCGAAACCTAACCCTAGCTTGGCTCCTGGACCTGAAACCGCACAATCACCAACGATGTCACCCAGAATTCTCCGTAAACCCGATGTTCAATCTCGTCCTCAACCGCACTACAGAGCCAGATCATAAGCCTAAATGAAACCATATAGTCCCTGTACACCTTACCAAACACCTAACCCTACCCCTAGCCCTAGCCCATGGACCTAATACCTCACAATCACCATTGACATCACCCAGGCTTCAGCGTAAACCTGATGTTCAATCTCGTCCTGATCCTCACGTCAGAGCCCAATCCGAACCCTTCCCATAACAATATCTCCCCCGTACACCTTACCAAACACTTAACCCTGAACCTAGCCTTGTTTCCTTGACTTACCCCTCACTGTCACCATCAGCGTCCCCCATGCCTCACTGTAAAACTCCTCCTCAGTGTACCCCTTCACCTCACATCAGAGCTGGATCCTAAGCATAACGATAACCCTCTCCTCCCAGTACAACTTACAGAACACCAAACCCTAACCCTAACCTTGTTCACTGACCAAAACCCTCACCGTCAAAATCGACATCTAACACACCTCACAGTAAACGTCAAGAACAATCTCACCCTTGGGCTCACATCAGAGCTACATCCTAACTTTAAACATAGTCCTGTATGTCCCGTAAAACTTTGCGAACACCAACCCTAACTCGAGTGCTGATCACTAGACCTGACCCCTCAGCATCATATTTGACATCATCCACGCTTCACCTTAAACCTGAATTACAATCATACTCTCTACTTCACATCACACCAGACCCAAATTCTAACTGTAATCTAAACTCCCCATTCGCCTTAAAGAACTACCAACTATAATACTAGCCCTAGCCCATGGATCTAACCTACACCGCCACCTTCGATGTCAACACATGCTTCACCGGTAACTTAAACTTCCATCTCGTCCTTACCCTCATATAAGAGACAGACCCTAAATCAAATCGTAACCCTAACTTCCCCATAAAACTTAAGTTACACCCAAGCCTAACACTAGCCCTTGTCCGTGGACATTGCCCCTCACCATCACCATTGACAACACACAAGGTTCCCTTTAAACATGGATTTAAATCTGGCCCCCTACTCACATCAGAGACAGTCCCAAACTCAAAATGTAACCCTATCCTCACTGTTCACCGTTCGTACACCTGAACCAAAACCCTGCCCAGTTTCTTCAACCTGACCCCTCACCACCGACAGCACCATGACTCATGTCTAACAAAAATCATGAAGGTCTGTATCGAAAATGACATCAGGTCAGAGCTGGATCCTGATTCCTACCATACCCCAATCCTCCACGTACAGCGAACTGAACACCGACACCTAAACCTAGACCTGGCCCCTGGACCTGAAACCTCATCGTCACCAATGACATCACCCACGTTCAGCGCAAACCTGATGTTCAATCACTTCCTCATCCACACATCAGAGCCTGATCCTAATCCTTCCCATAACCATATCTTCCCTGTACACCTTACCAAGCACCTATCCCTAACCCTAACCTTGTTTCCTGGTTGAATCCTCACTGACAAAATCGACATCCCCCATGCCTCACTGTAAACCTCCACCTCAATGTCGTCCATGCCATCACGTCAGAGCCAGATCCTAACTCTAAACATAGTCCTATACGTCTGGTACACCTTAGCAAACACAAACCCTAACTGTAGCCCAGGTCTCTTGACCTGACACAACATCACAATTGACATCATTCACGCTTCACCTCAACTCTGAATTACAATCGTACTCTCTAACTCACATCACAGGTGAAACCAAGCTCTAACCATAATCTAAACTCCCCATTTGCCTTAAAGAAATCGCAACCCAAATCCTAGCACTAGCCCATGGACCAAACCCTCACTGTCACCTTCGACGTCACCCAGGCTTCACCGTAACCTTGAACTGCAATCTCGTACTCACCCTCACATCAGAGACAGATGCAAACACTGATAGTAACCCTACACTCCCCATTAACCTTAATGAACATGCAACCCTAAAGCAAGCACTTGTCCCTGGACCTTAACCCTTAGAGTCACCATTGACATCACTGAAGGTTATCTTTAAAAATGGATTTAAATCTTGTCCTCACAGTCACATCAGAGACAGTCTCTAACTCTACCTGCAAACCTACCCTCACTGTACACCATTCCATACACCTGATCTGAAACCCTGCCCAGGTCTTCCAACGTGACCCCTCACCACCACCATCACCATCACTCATGTCTAAGAAACATCATGAAAGTCTATCTCGCAATCACCCTCACAATCAGAGCTGGATCCTGACTCTAACCATATCCCTATCCTCCACTTACAGCTAAACCACCACTTAAACTTAACCCTGGACTGCAACCAGGACCTGAAACCTCACTGTCACCATCGATGTTACCCATGCTTCACCATAAACCTGATGTTCAATCTCGTCCTCACCCTCACAACAGAGCCGGATTGTTAGCCTAAACAAAACCATGTGCTCCCTGTACACCTTTCCGAACACCTAACCCTAACCCTAGACCTAGCCCATGGAACTGAACCCTGACAGTCACCATCGACATCACCCAGGCTTCAGCGTAAACCTGATGTTCAATCTCTTCCTCATCCTCACATCAGAGCCCAATTCTAACCCTTCCCATAACCGTATCTTCCCTGTACACCTTACCAAACACCTAACCCTAACCCTAGCCCTAGCCCATGGAATTGAACCTTGACTGTCACCATCGACATCACCCAGGCTTCAGCGTAAACCCGATGTGCAATCCCATCCTCATCCTCACATCAGAGCCCGACTCAAACCCTTCCCATAACCGTATCTTCCCTGTACACCTTACCAAACACCTAACCCTAACCCTAGCCTTGTTCCCTGGACTTACCCCTCACCATCACCATCAATGTCCCCTACGCTTCAATGAAAACCTCGACCTCAATCTATCCCTCAACATCACATCAGAGGTGAATCCTAAGCAAAATGATAAACCAATCCTCCCTGTACACATTACAGGACACCTAACCCTAAACCTAACCTTGTTCACTGGCCTGTACCCTCTCTGTTAAAATCGACATCTCCCATGCGTCACTGTAAACCTCCGTGTCAATCTCACCCTCACCATCACATCAGAGTCACACCCTAACTCCAAACGTAGTCCCGTATGTTCCATACACCTCAGTGAAAACCAACCTTCTCTCTACTGCTGGTCATTTGACATGACCACACAACATCTCAATTGACATCTTCCATGCTTCACCTTAATCCTGAATTACAATCATACTCTCTAACTCACATCAGAGCTGGGCCCTAATGCTAACCATAATCCAAACTCCTCGTTCATGTTAAAGAACTAGTATCCATTAACCTAGCCCTAGCCCATGGATCTGAATCATCACCATCACCATCGATGTCACTGAGAATTAACCATAAACTGGATCTTCAATCTCGTACTCACCCTCACATCAGAGACAGACCCTAACTCTAATTGTAACCCTATCTTCGCCATAAACCTAAACAAACACCCAACCCTAACCCTAGTCTTTGTCCCTGGACATTGTCCCTCAGCGTCACCACTGACTTCACCGAAGGTTCGCTTTATCCATGGATTTAAATCTTGTCTTCGTAATCACTTCAGAGACAGACTCTAACTCTCACCATACATTTACCCTCAATGTTCACCATTTCGTACACCTAATACGATACCCTGCCCACGTCCTTCGCTCTGACCCCTCACCACAAACACCACCATCAAGCATGTCTATCAAAAAGAGTGAATATCATTCTCACAATCACCCTCACTTTAGAGCTGGATCCTGACTCTAACCATATCCCTATCCTCCATGCACAGTTAAACCAACACCGAAACCTAACCCTAGCTTGGCTCCTGGACCTGAAACCGCACAATCACCAACGATGTCACCCAGAATTCTCCGTAAACCCGATGTTCAATCTCGTCCTCAACCGCACTACAGAGCCAGATCATAAGCCTAAATGAAACCATATAGTCCCTGTACACCTTACCAAACACCTAACCCTACCCCTAGCCCTAGCCCATGGACCTAATACCTCACAATCACCATTGACATCACCCAGGCTTCAGCGTAAACCTGATGTTCAATCTCGTCCTGATCCTCACGTCAGAGCCCAATCCGAACCCTTCCCATAACAATATCTCCCCCGTACACCTTACCAAACACTTAACCCTGAACCTAGCCTTGTTTCCTTGACTTACCCCTCACTGTCACCATCAGCGTCCCCCATGCCTCACTGTAAAACTCCTCCTCAGTGTACCCCTTCACCTCACATCAGAGCTGGATCCTAAGCATAACGATAACCCTCTCCTCCCAGTACAACTTACAGAACACCAAACCCTAACCCTAACCTTGTTCACTGACCAAAACCCTCACCGTCAAAATCGACATCTAACACACCTCACAGTAAACGTCAAGAACAATCTCACCCTTGGGCTCACATCAGAGCTACATCCTAACTTTAAACATAGTCCTGTATGTCCCGTAAAACTTTGCGAACACCAACCCTAACTCGAGTGCTGATCACTAGACCTGACCCCTCAGCATCATATTTGACATCATCCACGCTTCACCTTAAACCTGAATTACAATCATACTCTCTACTTCACATCACACCAGACCCAAATTCTAACTGTAATCTAAACTCCCCATTCGCCTTAAAGAACTACCAACTATAATACTAGCCCTAGCCCATGGATCTAACCTACACCGCCACCTTCGATGTCAACACATGCTTCACCGGTAACTTAAACTTCCATCTCGTCCTTACCCTCATATAAGAGACAGACCCTAAATCAAATCGTAACCCTAACTTCCCCATAAAACTTAAGTTACACCCAAGCCTAACACTAGCCCTTGTCCGTGGACATTGCCCCTCACCATCACCATTGACAACACACAAGGTTCCCTTTAAACATGGATTTAAATCTGGCCCCCTACTCACATCAGAGACAGTCCCAAACTCAAAATGTAACCCTATCCTCACTGTTCACCGTTCGTACACCTGACCCAAAACCCTGCCCAGTTTCTTCAACCTGACCCCTCACCACCGACAGCACCATGACTCATGTCTAACAAAAATCATGAAGGTCTGTATCGAAAATGACATCAGGTCAGAGCTGGATCCTGATTCCTACCATACCCCAATCCTCCACGTACAGCGAACTGAACACCGACACCTAAACCTAGACCTGGCCCCTGGACCTGAAACCTCATCGTCACCAATGACATCACCCACGTTCAGCGCAAACCTGATGTTCAATCACTTCCTCATCCACACATCAGAGCCTGATCCTAATCCTTCCCATAACCATATCTTCCCTGTACACCTTACCAAACACCTATCCCTAACCCTAACCTTGTTTCCTGGTTGAATCCTCACTGACAAAATCGACATCCCCCATGCCTCACTGTAAACCTCCACCTCAATGTCGTCCATGCCATCACGTCAGAGCCAGATCCTAACTCTAAACATAGTCCTATACGTCTGGTACACCTTAGCAAACACAATCCCTAACTGTAGCCCAGGTCTCTTGACCTGACACAACATCACAATTGACATCATTCACGCTTCACCTCAACTCTGAATTACAATCGTACTCTCTAACTCACATCACAGGTGAAACCAAACTCTAACCATAATCTAAACTCCCCATTTGCCTTAAAGAAATCGCAACCCAAATCCTAGCACTAGCCCATGGACCAAACCCTCACTGTCACCTTCGACGTCACCCAGGCTTCACCGTAACCTTGAACTGCAATCTCGTACTCACCCTCACATCAGAGACAGATGCAAACACTGATAGTAACCCTACACTCCCCATTAACCTTAATGAACATGCAACCCTAAAGCAAGCACTTGTCCCTGGACCTTAACCCTTAGAGTCACCATTGACACCACTGAAGGTTATCTTTAAAAATGGATTTAAATCTTGTCCTCACAGTCACATCAGAGACAGTCTCTAACTCTACCTGCAAACCTACCCTCACTGTACACCATTCCATACACCTGATCTGAAACCCTGCCCAGGTCTTCCAACGTGACCCCTCACCACCACCATCACCATCACTCATGTCTAAGAAACATCATGAAAGTCTATCTCGCAATCACCCTCACAATCAGAGCTGGATCCTGACTCTAACCATATCCCTATCCTCCACTTACAGCTAAACCACCACTTAAACTTAACCCTGGACTGCAACCAGGACCTGAAACCTCACTGTCACCATCGATGTTACCCATGCTTCACCATAAACCTGATGTTCAATCTCGTCCTCACCCTCACAACAGAGCCGAATTGTTAGCCTAAACAAAACCATGTGCTCCCTGTACACCTTACCAAACACCTAACCCTAACCCTAGCCCTAGCCCATGGAATTGAACCTTGACGGTCACCATCGACATCACCCAGGCTTCAGCGTAAACCCGATGTGCAATCCATCCTCATCCTCACATCAGAGCCCGACTCAAACCCTTCCCATAACCGTATCTTCCCTGTACACCTTACCAAACACCTAACCCTAACCCTAGCCTTGTTCCCTGGACTTACCCCTCACCATCACCATCAATGTCCCCTACGCTTCAATGAAAACCTCGACCTCAATCTATCCCTCAACATCACATCAGAGGTGAATCCTAAGCAAAATGATAAACCAATCCTCCCTGTACACATTACAGGACACCTAACCCTAAACCTAACCTTGTTCACTGGCCTGTACCCTCTCTGTTAAAATCGACATCTCCCATGCGTCACTGTAAACCTCCGTGTCAATCTCACCCTCACCATCACATCAGAGTCACACCCTAACTCCAAACGTAGTCCCGTATGTTCCATACACCTCAGTGAAAACCAACCTTCTCTCTACTGCTGGTCATTTGACATGACCACACAACATCTCAATTGACATCTTCCATGCTTCACCTTAATCCTGAATTACAATCATACTCTCTAACTCACATCAGAGCTGGGCCCTAATGCTAACTATAATCCAAACTCCTCGTTCATGTTAAAGAACTAGTATCCATTAACCTAGCCCTAGCCCATGGATCTGAATCATCACCATCACCATCGATGTCACTGAGAATTAACCATAAACTGGATCTTCAATCTCGTACTCACCCTCACATCAGAGACAGACCCTAACTCTAATTGTAACCCTATCTTCGCCATAAACCTAAACAAACACCCAACCCTAACCCTAGTCTTTGTCCCTGGACATTGTCCCTCAGTGTCACCACTGACTTCACCGAAGGTTCGCTTTATCCATGGATTTAAATCTTGTCTTCGTAATCACTTCAGAGACAGACTCTAACTCTCACCATACATTTACCATCAATGTTCACCATTTCGTACACCTAATACGATACCCTGCCCACGTCCTTTGCTCTGACCCCTCACCACAAACACCACCATCAAGCATGTCTATCAAAAAGAGTGAATATCATTCTCACAATCACCCTCACTTCAGAGCTGGATCCTGACTCTAACCATATCCCTATCCTCCATGCACAGTTAAACCAACACCGAAACCTAACCCTAGCTTGGCTCCTGGACCTGAAACCGCACAATCACCAACGATGTCACCCAGAATTCTCCGTAAACCCGATGTTCAATCTCGTCCTCAACCGCACTACAGAGCCAGATCATAAGCCTAAATGAAACCATATAGTCCCTGTACACCTTACCAAACACCTAACCCTACCCCTAGCCCTAGCCCATGGACCTAATACCTCACAATCACCATTGACATCACCCAGGCTTCAGCGTAAACCTGATGTTCAATCTCGTCCTGATCCTCACGTCAGAGCCCAATCCGAACCCTTCCCATAACAATATCTCCCCCGTACACCTTACCAAACACTTAACCCTGAACCTAGCCTTGTTTCCTTGACTTACCCCTCACTGTCACCATCAGCGTCCCCCATGCCTCACTGTAAAACTCCTCCTCAGTGTACCCCTTCACCTCACATCAGAGCTGGATCCTAAGCATAACGATAACCCTCTCCTCCCAGTACAACTTACAGAACACCAAACCCTAACCCTAACCTTGTTCACTGACCAAAACCCTCACCGTCAAAATCGACGTCTAACACACCTCACAGTAAACGTCAAGAACAATCTCACCCTTGGGCTCACATCAGAGCTACATCCTAACTTTAAACATAGTCCTGTATGTCCCGTAAAACTTTGCGAACACCAACCCTAACTCGAGTGCTGATCACTAGACCTGACCCCTCAGCATCATATTTGACATCATCCACGCTTCACCTTAAACCTGAATTACAATCATACTCTCTACTTCACATCACACCAGACCCAAATTCTAACTGTAATCTAAACTCCCCATTCGCCTTAAAGAACTACCAACTATAATACTAGCCCTAGCCCATGGATCTAACCTATACCGCCACCTTCGATGTCAACACATGCTTCACCGGTAACTTAAACTTCCATCTCGTCCTTACCCTCATATAAGAGACAGACCCTAAATCAAATCGTAACCCTAACTTCCCCATAAAGCTTAAGTTACACCCAAGCCTAACACTAGCCCTTGTCCGTGGACATTGCCCCTCACCATCACCATTGACAACACACAAGGTTCCCTTTAAACATGGATTTATATCTGGCCCCCTACTCACATCAGAGACAGTCCCAAACTCAAAATGTAACCCTATCCTCACTGTTCACCGTTCGTACACCTGACCCAAAACCCTGCCCAGTTTCTTCAACCTGACCCCTCACCACCGACAGCACCATGACTCATGTCTAACAAAAATCATGAAGGTCTCTATCGAAAATGACATCAGGTCAGAGCTGGATCCTGATTCCTACCATACCCAATCCTCCACGTACAGCGAACTGAACACCGACACCTAAACCTAGACCTGGCCCCTGGACCTGAAACCTCATCGTCACCAATGACATCACCCATGTTCAGCGCAAACCTGATGTTCAATCACTTCCTCATCCACACATCAGAGCCTGATCCTAATCCTTCCCATAACCATATCTTCCCTGTACACCTTACCAAACACCTATCCCTAACCCTAACCTTGTTTCCTGGTTGAATCCTCACTGACAAAATCGACATCCCCCATTCCTCACTGTAAACCTCCACCTCAATGTCGTCCATGCCATCACGTCAGAGCCAGATCCTAACTCTAACCATAACACTATGATCCACATACACCTATCCCCAAACCTAGCCCTGGCCCTGGGATCTGAACCCTCAACATCACATTTGACGTGACCCATGCTTCACTGTAACCCTGAAGTTCAATCTCTTCCTCACCCTAACATGAGAGCTGAATCCTAAGTCTAACCATTACCCTTTACTTCTCGTACATATTAGCAACATCAACAATAACCCTAGCCTTTGTCCCTGGACCTGAATGCTCACCATCACAACTGACATCACCCAAGATTCACCTTAACCCTGAATTTAAATCTGACCCTCTTCCTCACATGAGAACTGGACCGTAACTCTAACCATGGTCCTATCCTCCCTGTACACCATTCCAAATACCTCACTATAAACCCAGCCCAGGTCCTTGGACCTGACGCCTCACCATCAGCATCAACGTCACCCATGCCTAAAAAAATGGTGAAGATCAGTCTCACCATCGCCCTCACATCAGAGCTGGATCCTAACTCTAAACATAACCCTATCCTCCACGTACACCTAACCTAACTCCTAACCCTAACCCTTGCCCTGGCCCATGGAACTGAACCCTCACCGTCACCATCCATGTCACCCATGCTTCACCATAATGCTGAAGTTCAATCTTGTACTCGCCCACACATCAGAACCAAATCCTAACTCTAACTGTTATGCTTTAATTCCCGTACAAATTACCAAACACCTAAACCTAACCCAACCCAAGCCCCTGGATCTGAAATATCACGGTCACCATCGATTTCACCCAGGGTTCACTGTAACCTTGAAGTTCAATCTCGTCCTCATCCTCAAATGAGAGATGGATGCTAACTCTAATCATTACCCTATCCTCCCAATAAACGTTACCGAACACCTAAGCTTAATCTTAGCCCTTGGCCCTGGACATTTCCCCTCACTGTCAACATTTAAATCACCCAAGGTTCAGCTTAAGCCTGAATTTAAATATGTCCCTAGTCCTCACATCAGAGCTGGACCCTAACTCTAACAGTAACCCTATCCTCACTGTACACCAATCCGAACACTTAACCCTAAACCCAGCACAGGTCCTCCGACCTGACTTCTCACTGTCACCATCATCACACACGCCTAACAAAAATTGTGAAGGTCTATCTCACCCTTGCCCTCGCATCACAGCTAGATCCTAACTCAAACCATAACCCAATCCTCCATGTACACCTAAATGAACACCTAAAACTAACCCAAGCCCTGGCCCCAGGACCAGACCCCTCACCGTCCCCCATACTTCACAGTAAACCTCAGCCTCAATCTCGCCTCACCCTCAAATCAGAGTCAGATCCTAACTCTAAAAGTAATGCCATACTTCCGTACACCTTAGCGAACACCAACCCTAACTGTAGCGTTGGTCCCTGGACATGACCCCTCACCATCACAATTGACATCACCCACAGTACACCTTTACCCTGAATTACAATATTGCAATTGTCCTCACATCAGAGACGGACCCTAACTGTAACCATAATTTAAACTCTCCGGATGTCTTATGGAACAAATAGCCCTAAACCTAGCACAGGCCCCTGGACCTGACCCCTTAACGTCACCATCAACATCATCTACACATCACCTTAAACACGAAGCACAATTTCGCCCTTGCCCTCACATCGGAGCCAGATTCTAACTCTAACTGTTATCCTATCTTCCACGTACACTTTGCTGAACACCTAAATTTAATGCTAGCCCTGGCTTACGGACCTGACCCTGCACCGCCACCATTGACATCACCCAAGGTTCACCTTAACCCTGAATTTAAATCTTGCCCTCATCATCACATCAGAGCTGGATCCAACTCTAACTGCAACCCTATCCTCCCTGTACACCATTCTGAATAACTAACCATAAACCCAGCCCAGGTCCACGACCTGATCCCTCATCATCACCTTCAACATCACCTCTGCCTAAAAAAGTCATGAAGCTCAATCTCACACTCACCCTCACATCAGAGCCAGATCCTAACTCAAACTGTAATCCTATTCTCCATGTACACCTAAATGAACACCTAAACCTAAACCTAGCCCTAGCCCTTGGACCTGAGCCCTTACCATCACCATCAATGTCACCCATGCTTCATCATAACCCTGATGTTCAATTTCGTCCTCACCCTCATGTCAGAGCTGCACCATTCCTCTAACTGTAACCCTATCCTCCCCATACAACTACCAAACACCGAACCCTAACCCTAGCACTGGTTCCGGGCCTGACACCTCACCATCACTATCGACGTTCCCCTTGCCTCACTGTAAACATCTAACTCAGTCTCACCCTCACCATCATATTAGAGGTGAATCTTAACTCTAACTGTAAACGTATTCTCCCCATACACCTTATAGAAAACCTACCTTTAACCCTAGCCTTTGCCCCTGGACCTGAACCCTCACTGTCACCATCAATGTCACCCAGGCTTCACCGTAACCTTGAATTTCAATCTCGTACTCACCCTCACATCAGAGATGGACCCTAACAATAACCATAATCCTATCCTTCACGTACACCTAACCAAACACCTATTGCTAACCCTAGCCCTCGTCCCTGGTCATGACCCCTCACCATCTCTATCGACATCACCCATGACTCATCATAACAGTGAAGCTCAATCTCTCCCTAACCTCCCAACAGAGCCAGATGTTAACTCAAACCATAACCCTATCCTCCACGTACACCTAACTGAACACCTATACCTAACCCTAGCTCTGGCCCCTGGACCTGAACTCTCACATTCACCATCGATGTCACCCATGCTTCAGCATAACCCTGATGTTCAAACTCGTCCTCACCCTCACATCAGAGCTAAATGCTAACTCTGACCATTACCCTTTACTTCTCATACACATTATTGAACACCTAACTCTAACCCTAGCCCTGGCCAAGGACCTGAACCCTTCCCATCAACATCGAGATCACCCAAGCATCACCTTAAAGTGAAGCTCAATATCCTCCTTGCCCTCACATCAGAGCTGGATCCTTACCCTAACCATAACCATATCTTCTCCTTATACCTTAACGAACTCCTAACACTAACCCTATCCCTTTCCCCTGGATGGACCCCTCACCATCACCATTGATGTCCCCTAAGCCTCACTGTAAGCCTCACCCTCAATCTTGCCCTCACCCTCACATCAGAACTGGACCCAACTGTAATCTAAAGTCCCCATACACCTTAAAGAACAACTAAACCTAACCCAAGCACTGGCCCCGAGACCAGACTCCTTAACATCACCATCAACATCATCCACGTATGACCTGAAACATGAAGCACAATCTCGCCCTTGCCCTCACATCAGAGCCATTTCATAACTCTCACCATAATCCTATCTTCCACATACAACTTACTGAACACAGAACCCTAACCCTAGCCCTGGCCCATGGACCTGAACCTTAACCATCACCATCGACGTCACCCACATTTCTCCCGAACATTGAAACACAATCTCACCCTCACCATCACATCAGAGTAATGTCCTAACTCTAACCATAACCTTGTCTTCCACGTACAACTTACTGAGCATAGAACCCTAACCATAGCCCTGGCCCATGGACCTGAACCCTAACCATCACCATCGACGTCACCCACACTTCTCCTGAACATTGAAACACAATCTTGCCCTCATCATCACATCAGGGCCAGATCTTAACTCTAACCATAATCCTATCCTCCACATACTACCTAACCAAACACCTATCCCTAACCCTAGCCCGGGCCCCTGGACCTGAACCCTCACTATCACCATCAAAGTAACCCATGCTTCACTGTAACCCTGAAGTTCTTACCCTCACATCAGAGCTGAATCCTAACTCTGACCATTACCCTTTAATTTCCATACACATTACAGAACACCTAACCCTAACCCTAGCCCGGGCCTGGGACCTGACCCGTTACCATCACCGTTGACATCACCCATGCATCATCTTAAACTGAAGCTCAATCTCACCCATCCCCTCAAATCAGAGCCGGATTCTAACCCTAACCATAACCCTGTCCTCCCAGTACACCTTACCGAACACATAACCCTAACCGTAGGCTTGTTCCCCCCTTCCCCCGGCATGACCCCTCACCATCACCATCGATGTCACTCACACTTCTCTGTAACATTGAAACCCAATCTCATACCTGCCCACACATCAGAGACAGACCCTAATTCTAGCTGCAAATCGACCCACCTGCCTGATACAATGTACCGAACACCTAACAGTGACCCTACTCTGACACCTCACCATCACCATCAACGTCCCCTATGCCTCACTGTAAATGTCAACCTCAGTCTCGCCCTCACTCCAACATCAGAGCCCATTCCTAACTCTAACCATAACCCTTTACTTCCTGTACACCTTAGCAAACACAAACCTTAACCCTAGTGCTTGTCCCTGGACCTGATCCCTCACCATCACTATTGATGTCACCCATGCTTCACCTTAACCCTGAATGACAATCTTGCCCTCTTCCTCACATCAGAGCTGGACCCTAATTCTAACCGTAACCCTATCCTCCCTGTACACCATTCCGAATACCTAACCCTAAACTCAGCCCAGGTCCTTGGACGTGACCCCTCACCATCACCATCAATGTCACCCTTGCCTAAAAAAAGTCGTGAAGCTCAATCTCACCCTCGTCCTCAAATCAGAGCCAGATCCTAACTCTAACCATAACCCTCTCCTCCATGTACACCTAACCGAACACCTATCCCTAATCCTAGCACTGGCACCTGGACCTGAACCTCACTGTCTCCATCAACATCACCCATTTTTCACCCTAACCCTGAGGTTCAATCTTGTCCTCAACCTCACATCAGAGCCGAATGCTAACTCTGACCATTACCCTTTAATTCCAATACATATTAACAAACACCTAACCCTAACCCTAGACCTGTCCTGGGACCTGACCCATTACCATCACTATCGACATCACCCACGCATCATTTAAACTGAAGCTCAATGTCCCACTCGCCCTCACATCAGAGCCAGATCCTTACCCTAACCATAACCCTATCCTCCTGGTTCACCTTACCGAACACTTAACCCTAAACCTAGCCTTGTCCCCTGACCTGACCCCACATCATCATCATCGATGTCACCCACACTTCTCCATAACATTGAAAAGCAATCTCATTCTCACTATCACATCAGATCCAGACCCTAATACTAACCGCAAACCAATCCTCACCCCTGATACATCATACTGAACACCTAACAGTGACCTTACTCTGGCACCACACCATCACCTTCATTGTCCCCCACACCTCACCATAAACATGAACGTCAATCTCACACTTGCCCTCATATCAGAGCTTGTAGTTTATGGTAAAGTGTTGGTGACATTGATGGAGACTGTGAGGAGTCAGTTTCAAGGGCCAGGTCTAGGGTTAGGTTTTGTGTTTGGTAATGTGTACGGGAAGGGTAAGGCTATGGTTACAGTGAAGATCCAGCTCTGATGTCAGGGTGAGGGCGAGATTGAGCTGCAGGTACATGGTGAGGCATGGGTGATCTCAATGGTGATCATCAGGGATCAGGTCCAAGGACCAGAGCAAGAGTTACGATTAGGAGGTCAGTTAGATGTATGGACAGCATAGTCTTACAGTTACCATTAGGATCTGGTTCTTATGTGAGGGAGAGGGTGTGATTGAGCCTCAGAATTATGGGGAGGCATTGGTTATGTCCATGGTAACCATGAGGGGTCCAGAGCAAGGGCAGGATTAGGGTTAGGGATAGGTGTTCTGTAAGGTTGACAGGGTGGACAGGGTTGCAGTCAGAGTTAGGGTCAGGCTCTGACATGTGGATGAGGGCGAGAATGAGTTTCAGGTTATGGTGAAGTGTAGAGTGCACGTATGGTTACAGTGAGGAGTCAGGTCCAGGGGCCAGGGCTAGGGTTAGGGTTAAGTGTTTGGTACAGGCAGGATACGGTTATGGTTTCTGTGAAGATCTGGCTCTGATGTGAGGGTGAGTGTGAGATTGAGCTACAGGTTTACAGTGAGGTGTGGGTGATGTCGATTTAGTACATGAAGGGTCAGGTGTAAGAGTCAGGGCTAGGTTTAAGGTTAGGTGTTCCAGAAATTGTATGGTGAGGATAGCCTTACACTTAGAGTAAAGGTCTGTCTCTGACATGAGCACATGGTGGATATCGATGTTTACCATTAGTGATAAGGTGTAAGGGCAGGGCTATGGTTATGGTTAGGTGTTCTGTAAGGTGTACTGGGAGGAAAGGATTTTGGTTACACTTAGCATCAGGCTCTGATGTGAGGTAGAAGGAGAGATTGAGCTTCAGGCTTAAAGTGAAACGTGGGTGACATCAATGGTGATGGGAAGGGTCTGGTCCAGTAGCCAAGGCTAGGGTTAGGGTTAGGTGTTTCGAAAGGTGTACAGGGGGGAAAGGGTTGCGATTAGAGTTAGGATCCATGTCTGATGTGAGGATGAGGACGAGAATGAAGTTCAGGTTTATTGTGAGGCTTCGGGGACTTCGATGGTGTCGGTCAGGTGTCCAGTCCAGGAGCCCTGGGCTGGGGTTAAGTTTAGTGTTTGGTAATGCATGTGGGCACGATAGGGTTACATTTACACTGAGAATCTGGCTCTGATGTAAGGGTGATGGCGAGTTTGAGCTGCAAGTTAATGGGGAGGTGTGGGTGATGCTTATGTTGACCATGAGGGGTGAGGTAGAAGGGCAGGGCTAGGTTTAGGGTTAGGTGTTCTGGAAGGTGTATAGCGAGGATAGCATTACAGTTATATTTAGGGTCTGGCTCTGATGTGAAGGCGAGTGTGCGTATGAACTTCAGGATTACAGTGAAGTGTGGGTGTTGTTGATGGTGACAGAGAGGGTACAGGTCGAGTGGCCAGGTCTAAGGTTAGGGTTGGGTGTTTGGTAAGGTATACTGGCAGGATAGGGTTATGGTTACATTTAGGATTTGACTCTGATGTGAGGGTGACAGCGAGATTGAGCTACAGTGTTACGGTGTAGAATGGGTGATGTTGAGGGTAATGGTAGTGATCTGGTCCATGAGCCCAGGCTAGGGCTAGGATTGGGTGTTCGGTAAGGTATACTGGCAGGATAGGGTTATGATTACATTTAGGATTCGGCTCTGATGTGAGGGTGACAGCGAGATTGAGCTACAGTGTTATGGTGTAGAATGGGTGATGTTGAGGGTAATGGTAGTGATCTGGTCTGTGAGCCCAGGCTAGGGTTAGGGTTCGGTGTTCAGGAAGGTGTATGGGGAGCATAGGGTTTTGTTTAGAGTTAGGTTCCAACTGTGATGTGAGAGAGAGTTCGAGATTATGTTTCAGGTTTACGTTTTGGGGTGGGTGACATTGAAAGTGTTGGTGATGGGACCTGTCCAGGGGCCAGGGCTATGTATAGCTTTAGGTTTCCTTTAAGGTGTACTGGATGAATAGGGTTAGTGTTAGAGTCAGGGTCCAACTCTAATGTGTGGGTGATAGTGAGATTGAGATTCAGGTTTGCAGGGAGGTGTGGGTAACATTGATTCTGATGATTAGGGGTCCCACCCAGAGGTCAGGGTTAGGGTTTATGTTTATGTGTCCTTTAAGGTGTAAGGACAGGATATGTTTATGGTTACAGTGAACATCCGGCTCTGATGTGAGGTTGGGGGCAATATTGAGCTTCAGGTTTACAGTGAGGTTTGGGTGATGTCAATGGTGACCTTGAGGGGTTAGGTCCAAGGGCCAGGGGTAGGGGCAGGTTTTGTGTTCAGTAATGTGTATGGAGAGGATAAGGCTATGGTTCAAGTGAGGATCCGGCTCTGATGTCAGGGCAAGGGTGAGACTGAGCTGCAGGTATACAGTGAGGCATGGGTGATCTCAACGGTGATCATCAGGGATCATGTTCAAGGGACAGAGTGAGGGTTAGGGTTAGGAGTTTGGTTAGATGTACAGGACGAATTGTACTACAGTTAATGTTCGGATCTGGCTCTGGTGTAAGGGTGAGGGTGAGATTGAGCCTCAGAGTTATGGGGAGGCATTGGTGATGTCCATGGTAACCACAAAGTGTCTGGAGCAAGGGCATGGCTAGGGTTAGGGTTAGGTGTTAAGTAAGGTGTGCAGGGTGGACAGGGTTGCTTCTTGAGTTAAGGTCCAGCTGTGACATGAGGATTAGGGTGAGAATGAGGTTCATATTTATGGTGAGGTGCGGGGTGCATCAATGATTATGGTGAGGAGTCAGGTCCAGGGGCCAGGGCTAGGGTTAGGGTTAAGTGTTCGTTAATGTGTACAGGCAAGATAGGGTTACGCTTTCAGTGAGAATTTGGTTCTGATGTGAGGGTTAGTGCGAGATTGAGCTACAGGTTTATGGTGACATGAGGGTGATGTCAATGTTGACAGTGAGGGGTCAGGTCCGGCTAGGGTTAGGGTTAGGCGTTCTGGAAGTTGTATGGGGACTATAGCATTATGTTCAGAGTAAGGGCCATCTTTGATGTGAGCACCAGGGTTGTATGAACATCAGGGTTATGGTGATGCGTGAGTGTTTCTCGATGGTGAGGTGCAAGGTTAGGTCCAGGAACCAGGGCTACTGTTAGGGTTAGGGGTTTGGTAAAGTGTACCAGCTAGATTGTGTTATGCTTATAGTTAGGAACTGGCTCTGATGTAGCATCAAGGGCAAGACTGAATTTCTGGTTTATGGGGAAGCATGGTGGATGTCAAAGGTGACCATGAGGGGTCAGGTGCAAAGGCAGGGCTATGTTTAGGGTTAGGTGTTCTGTACAGTGTACTGTGAGGAATGGATTTTGGTTGCATTTAGGGTCAGGCATTGATTTGAGGGTGAGGGAGAGATTGAACTTCGGGCTTACAGGGAAGCATGGGATATGTCATTGGTGACAGTAGGGGTCTGGACCACAAGCCAGGGCTAGGGATAGGGTTAGGTTTTCCAAAAGGTGTAAGGGGAGGATAGGTTTATAGTTACATTTAGGATCTTTTTCTGATGTGAGGGCTAGGGCGAGGGCGACTAGTTTAAGTGTTACTGCGAGGTGTGGTGGACATCGATGTTGACTCTTAGGGATAAGGTGCAAGGGTACAGCTAGGGTTAGGTTTAGGTGTTCCATAAGGTGTACTGGGATGAAATGATTTCGGTTACACCCAGTGTCAGGCTCTGATGTGAGGGCTAGGGAGAGATTGAACTTCAGATTTACAGTGAAGCATGGGTGACATTGATGGTGATGGGAGGGTCTGGTCCACCACCCAGGGCTACGGTTAGGGTTAGGTGTTTGGCAAGGTGTACAGGAAGGATATGGTTGTGGTTAGAGTTAAGATCTGGCTCTGATGTGAGGACGAGGGCGAGATTGAGGTTCAGGTTTATGGTGAGGCATGGGGGACGTCAATGGTGTTGGTCAGGTTTCAGGGGCAGGAGCCCTGGGCTAGGCTTAGGTTTAGTGTACAGTAATGTGTATGGGCATGAAAGGGTTACAGTTACACTGAGCATCTGGCTCAGGTGTGAGGCTGACTGCAACTTTAAGCTGCAGGTTTATGGTGAGGTGTGGGTGATATTGATGTTGCCTGTGAGGTGTCAGGTCTAAGGGCAGGGCTAGGGTTAGGGTTACATGTTCTGGAAAGTGTATGGGGAGGATAGCATTACAGTTAGAGTAAGGGGCCATCTCTGATGTGAGAGCAAGTGTGTGTATGAACATCACGGTTATAGTGAAGTGTGGGTACTGTCGATGGTGATGGTGCGTGGTCAGGACTGGGAGCCAGGGCTAGGGTTAGGGTTAAGAGATCAGTAAGGTGTATGAGCAGGACTGTGTTACTGTTACAGTTAGAAACCACCTCTGATGTGAGGTTGAGGGAGAGATAGAGGTTCAGATTTATTGGGGAGGCATGGTGGACACAAAGGTGACCAGGAGCGATCAGGTGCAATGGCAGGGCTGTGGTTTGGGTTAGGTGTTTGGAAAGGTGTACTGGGAGGAAGGGTTCTGGTTACATTTAGGGTCAGGCTCTTATGTGAGGGCAAGGGAGAGATAGAAGTTCAGGCTTAAAGTGAAATGTGGGTCATGTTGATGGTGACGGTAAGGGTCTGGACCATGAGCCAAGTGTAGGGTTAAGGTTAGGTTTCAGTAAAGGTGTATGGGGAGGATAGGTTTACAGTTACAGTTAGTATCTGGCTGTGGTGTGAGGGTAAGGGCGAGATTGAGCTTCAGTGTTACTGTGAGGCATTGTTGATGTCGATGTTGACCATGAGGGATGAGGTCCAAGGTCCAGGACTAGCAATAGGGTTAGGAGTTCGATAAGGTGTAAGGTCAGGATACTGTTACAGTTCCAGTTAGGAACTGGCTCTAATGTGACCTTGTGGGCGAGATTGAGGTTCAGGCTTATGGGAAGGCATGGTGGACGGTGATGTTGATCATTAGGGATAAGGTGCAACGACAGGGCTAGGGTTAGGGTTAGGTGTTCCATAAGGTGTACTGGGAGGAAAGGATCTTGGTTACCCTTAGTGTCAGGTTCTGATGTTAGGGTGAGGGAGAGATTGAACTTCTGACTTAAAGGGAAGCGTGGGTCACATCGACGGTGATTGGAGGGGTCTGATCCACCAGCCAGGGCTAGAGTTGGGGTTAGGTGTTCGCTAAGGTGTACACGATGGAAACGATTGCAGTTAGATTTAGGATCTGGCTCTGATGTGAGGACAATGGTGAGACTGAGGTTCAGGTTTATGGTGGGGTGTGGGGGACATCGATGGTGTCGGTCAGGTGTCAGGTGCAGGTGCTCTGGGCTAGGGTTAGGATTAGGAGTTTGATAAATTGTATGGTCAATATAGTGTTATAGTTACATTTATGAACTGGCTCTAATGTGAGGGTGAGGGTGAGATTGAGGTTCAAGATTATGGGAAGGCATGGTGGATGTCAATAGTGACCATTAGGGATAAGGTGCAAGGGCAGGGCTAGGGTTATGGTTAGGTGTTCCGTAAGGTGTACTGTGAGGAAAGGATTTTGGTTACCCTTAGCATCAGACTCTGATGTGAGTGTAAGGAAGAGATTGAACTTCAGGCTTAAAGGAAGCATTGGTCACGTTGATGGTGATGGGAGGGGTCTCCTCCATGTGGGAGGGCTAGGGTTACAGTTTGGTGTTTGGTAAGGTGTACACATTGGATACAGTTGCAGTTAGAGTTAGGATGCAGCTCTGATGTGAGGACAAGGGCAAGATGGAGGTTCAGGTTTATGGTGAGGTGTGGGGGAAGTTGATGGTGTCAGTCAAGTGTCATGTGCAGGTGCCCTAGTATAGGGTTGGGGTTAGGAGTTCTCTAAGGTGTACTGTCAGGGTAGTGTTATGGTTAGAGTTAGGAACCGGCTCTAGTGTGAGGATGAGGGTGAGAATTAGGTTCACAGGTACGGGGTAGTGTGGTGGACATCGATGTTGACCATTATGGTTAATGTGCAAGGGCACGGCAAGGGTTAGCATTGGGTGTTCCCTAAGGTGTACTGTGATGAAAGGATTTTGGTTACACTTAGCATCAGGCTCTGATGTGGGATCGAGGGAGAGATTGAACTTCAGGCTTAAAGTGAAGTGTGGGTGATGTCAATGGTGATGGGAAGGGTTTGGTCTACGAGCCAGGGCTAGGGTTAGGATTAGGTGTTTGATAAGGTGTACAAGTTGGATACGGTTTCAGTTAGAGTTAGGATCTGGCTCGGATGTGAGGATGAGGGCAAGACTGAGGTTCAGGTTCATGGTAAGTTGTGGGAGACTTTGATGGTGTCGGTCAGTTGTTAGGTGCAGGGGCCCTGGGCTAGGGTTAAGTTTAGTGTTCAGTAATGTATACAGGCAGGATAGGGTTATTGTTACACTGAGCATCCAGCTCTGATATGAGTGAAATGGCGTGTTTGAGCTGCAGGTTTATGGTGAGGTGTGGGTGAAGTTGATGTTGACTGTGAGGGGTCAGGTCCAAGGACAGAGTGATTGATAGGGTTAAGTGTTCTGGAAGGTGTATGGGGAGGATAGCATTATGGTTAGACTTAGAGTCTGGCTCTGATGTGAGGGAGAGTGTGGGTATGAACTTCAGTGTTACAGTGAATCATGGGTGTTGTCAATGGTGACGGTGAGTGGTCAGGTGGAGTGGCCAGGGCTAGGGTTGGCTTTAGGTGTTCGGTAAGGTGTATGGGCAGGAAAGGGCTATGGTTACATTTAGGATCCAGCTCTGATGTGAGGGCAACAGCGAGATTGAGCTACAGTGGTGCAGTGAGGCATGGGTGATGTCAATGGTGATGGTAGGGGTCTGGTACATGAGCCAGGGCTAGGGGTATGGTGATTTGTTTGGGAAGGTGTACGGGGAGGATAGGGTTTCAGTTAGAGTTAGAGACCAGCTGTGATGTTAGAGTGTGTGCGAGATGTGTTTCAGGTTTATGTTTTGGCAGGGGTGACACTGAAACTGATTGTTAGGGATCATGTCCAGGGGCCAGGGCTAGGGATAGGTTTAGGTGTCCGTTAGGGTGTACTGGATGAATAGGGTTACTGTTAGAGTCAGAGTCTGGCTCTAATGTGTGGGCAATAGTGAGATTGAGCTTCAGGGTTGCAGGGAGGTGTTGGTGACACTGATTCTGACGATGGGTCAGATCTATGGGACAAGGCGAGGGTTTATGTTTAGGTGTTCTGTAAAGTGTAAGGACAGAATATGTTTATGGTTATAGTGATGATCCAGCTCTGATGTAAGGGCGGGGCGAGATTGAGCTTTAGGTTTACGGTGGGGAGTGGTTGATGTTGATGGTGACTGTGAGGGGTCAGGCCAAGGGCCAGGGCAAGGGGTAGGTTTTGTGTTCGGTAAGGTGTATGGGGAGAATAGGTTTATGGTTAGAGTGAGGACCTGGCTCTGATGTCAGGGTGAGGGCAAGATTGAGCTGCAGGTATACGGTGAGGCATGGGTGATCTCAATGGTGGTCATTATGGATCAGGTTCAGGGGCCAGGGCTAGGGTTAGGGTTAGGAGTTTCGTTAGATGTACAGGCTGAACTGTACTACAGTTAATGTTTGGATCTGGCTTTGATGTGAGGGGGCAGGTGAGATTGAGCCTCAGAGTTACGGTGGGGGGGGGCATTGGTGATGTCCATGGTAACCATGAGGGGTCCGGAGCAAGGGCATGGCTAGGGTTAGGGTTAGGTGTTCGGTAAGGTGTACAGGGTGGACAGGGTTGCATTTTGAGTTAGGGTGTGGCTCTGAAATGAGGATGAGTGCGAGAATGAGGTTCAGATTTTTGGCAAGGTGTGTGATGCATCAGTGGTTATGGTGAGGAGTCCGGTTCAGGAGCCGAGGCTAGGGTTAGGGTTAAGTGTTCGGTCATGTGTAGAGGCAGGATAGGGTTCCAGTTTCAGTGAGGATCTGGCTCTGATGTGAGGTTGAGTGCAAGATTGACCTACAGATTTATGGAGAGGTGTGGGTGAAGTTGATGTTGACCATGAGGGGTCAGGTCCAAGGGCCATGGCCAGGGTTAGGGATAGGTGTTCTGAAAGGTGTATGGTGAGGATAGAATTACTGTTAGAGTGAGGTTCCATCTCTGATGTGAGTGCAAGTGTGAGTATGAACATCAGGGTTATGGTGAAGCATGGGTGTTGTCGATGGTGACAGTGTGAGTTCAGGTCCAGGATCCAGGGCTATGGTTAGGGTTAGGAGTTTGGCAACATGTACAGGCAGGATTGTATTACAGTTACATTAGGACCCGTCTCTGACGAGGGAGAGACTGTAGTTCAGGTTTATGGGGAGGTACGGTGGACATGGAAGTTGACCATGAGCTGTCAGGTGCAAAGGCAGGGTTACCGTTAGGGTTAGGTGTTTGGTAAGGTGTACTTGGAGGAAAGGGTTTTGGTTACATTTAGGGTCAGGCTCTGATGTGAGGATGAGGGAGAGATTGAACTTCAGGCTTACAGTGAAACAAAGGTAATGTCGATGGTGACAGTAGGGGTGTGGATCACAAGCCAGAGCTAGGGTTAGGCTTAGGTTTCAGAAAGTAGTAGGGTCAATTTAGGTTTACAGTTACAATTAGGAAATGGCTCTGATGTGAGGGTGAGTACGGGTATGAACTTTAGTGTTACAGTGAGGTATGGGTCTTATCGTTGGTGATGGTGTGGGTTCAGGTCAATTGGCCAGGGCTAGGGTTAGGGTTATGTGTTTGGTAAGGTGTATGGGGAGGATAGCATTATAGTTAGAGTAAGGGTCCGTCTATGATGTGAGGGCATGGATGAGATTGAGCTTCAGTGTTACTGTGAGGCATTGGTGATGTTGATGGTGACCATGAGTGATGAGGTCCAAGGTCCAGGGATAGCATTAGGGTTTGGAGTTCGATAAGGTGTATGGTCAGGATACTGCTACAGTTTCAGTTAGTAACCAGCTCTAATGTGAGGTTGAGTGTGAGACTGAGGTTCTCGGGTACAGAAGGCATGTTGGATGTCAATGTTGACCATTAGGGATAAGGTGTAATGGCAGGGAAAGGATTAGGGTTGGGTGTTCTGTAAGGTGTACTGGGAGGAAAGGATTTTGGTTACCCTTAGCATCAGGCTCTGATGTGAGGGCAACAGAGAGATTGAACTTCAGGCTTAAAGTGAAGTGTGTGTCATGTCAATGTTGATAGGAAGGGTCTGGTCCATGAGCGAGGGCTAGGGTTAGGGTTAGGTGTTTGGTAAGATATACATGCAGGATAGGGTTACTGTTACACTTTGGATCCAGCTCTGAAATGAGGGCAATAGTGTGATTGAGCTACAGTGGTACAGTGAGGCATGGTTGATGTTGATGGTGATGGTAGGGGTCTGATCCACAAGCCAGGGCTAGGGTTAGGGTTAGGTGTTCGGTAAGGTGTACATGTTGGACATGGTTGTGGTTAGAGTTAGGATCCGGCTCTGATGTGAGGACGAAGGCGAGACTGAGGTTCAGGTTCATGGTGAGGCATCGGGTTCATCGATGGTGTTGGTCATGTGTCAGGTGCAGGGGCCCTGGGCTAGGGTTAATTTTAGTGTTCGGTAATGTATACAGGCAGGATAAGGTTACGGTTACATTGAGCATCCAGCTCTGATGTGAGTAAGATGGCGTGTTTGACCTGAGGCTTATGGTGAGGTGTGTGTGATGTGGACATCAACTGTGAGGGGTCAGGTCCACGGGCAGAGTGACTGAAAGTGTTAGGTGTTCCAGAACGTGTACAGGGAGGATAGCATTACAGTTAGGGTTAGGGTCTGACTCTGATGTGAGGGCGAGTGCGGGTATGAACTTCAGGGTTACAATGAAGCATGGGTGTTGTCGATTGTCATGGTGAGGGGCCAGGTCGAGTGGCCAGGGCTAGGGTTAGGGTTAGGTGTTCGGTAAGGTGCATGAGCAGGATAGGGATATGGTTACATTTAGGGTTCTGCTCTGATGTGAGGGCGAAAGCGAGATTGTACTATAGTGGTACAGTGAGGCATGGGTAACATCGATGCCGATGGTAGGGGTCTAGTACATGAGCCAGGGCTAGGGTTGGGGTTAAGTGTTTGGGAAGGTGTATGGGGAGGATTGGGTTTTGTTTAGTTAGGGTCTGACTGTGATGTGAGGGTGAGTGTGAGATTGTGTTTCAGTTTTACATATTGGCGGGATTGTCACTGAAACAGACTTTGCAGGGTCATGTCCAGGGTCCAGGGCTAGGGAAAGGTTTATGTGTTCTTTAAGGTGTACTGGATGAACAGGATTACTGTTAGAGTCAGAGTCTGGCTCTAATGTGTGGGCAATAGTGAGATTAAGCTTCAGGGTTGCAGGGAGGCATCAGTGATGTTGATTGTGACGATGGGTCAGATCCAGGGGACAAGACTAGGGTTTATGTTTAGGTGTTCTGTAAAGTGTAAGGACAGTATATGTTCGTGGTTACAGTGACGATCTGACTCTGATGTGAGGGTGGGTAGAGATTGAGCTTCAGGTTTATGGTGAGGAGTGGGTGATGTTAATGTTGACTGTGAGTGGTCAGGTCCAAGGGCCAGGGATAGGGGTAGGTTTCATGTTCGGTAATGTGTATGGGCAGAATAGGGTTATGTTTACAGTGAGGACCCGGTTCTGATGTCAGGTGAGGGTGAGATTGAGCTGCAGGTACATGGTGAGGCATGGGTGATCTCAATGGTGGTTATCAGGGATCAGGTCCAAGGGCCAGAGCTAGGGTTAGGGTTAGGAGTTTGGTTGGATGTATGGGCAGCATAGAATTATGGATACCATTAGGATCAAACTCAGATGTGAGGGTGAGGGTGAGGTTGAGCCTTAGAGTTACAGGAAGGCATTGGTGATGTCCATGGTAACCATGAGGGGTCTGGAGCAAGGGCAGGGCTAGGGTTAGGGTTAGGTGTTTGGTAAGGTGTACAGGGTGGGCAGGGTTGTGGTTATAGTTAGGGTCCAGCTCTGACATGAGGACAAGGGGGAGAATGAGATTCAGGTTTATGGTGAGGTGTGGTATGCATCGAAGGTTACAGTGAGGAGTCAGGTCCAGGGGCCAGGGCTAGGGTTAGGGTTAAGTGTACATTAATGTGTACAGGCAGAATAGGGTTACGGTTTCACTGAGGATCTGACTCTGATGTGAGGGTGAGTATGAGATTGAGCTACAGGTTTAGAGTGAGGTATGGGTGATGTTGATGTTGACCGTGAGGGGTCAAGTCCAAGGGCCAGGGCTAGGGTTAGGTGTTCCAGAAGGTGTATGATTTGAATAGCATTACGTTTAGATTAAGGGTCCATCTCTGATGTGAGTGCAAGTGTGAGTATGAACATCAGGGTTACGGTGAAGCATGGGTGTTGTCAATGATGAAGGTGCGAGTTCAGGTCCAGGAGCCAGGGCTACAGTTAGGGATCAGAGTTTGGTAACATGAATGGGCAGGATTGTGTTATGGTTACAGTTAGGAACCAGCTCCGATGTGAGGTCGAGGGTGTGATTGAAGTTCAGGTTTACAGGGAGGCATGGTGGACGTTGAAGGTGACCATGAGGGTTCAGGAACAAAGGCAGGGTTCCGGTTAAAGTTAGGTGTTCAGTAAGGTGTACCTAGAGGACAGGATTTTGGTTTCATTTAGGGTCAGTCTCTGATGTGAGGGCAAGGGAGACATTGAACTTCAGGCATACACTGAAGCGTTTCTCACGTTGATGTTAACTGTAGGGATCTGGATCACAAGCCAGAGCTAGAGTTATGGGTAGGTTTTCAGAAAGATCTACAGGCAGGTTAGGTTTATGGTTACATTAAGGAATTGGTTCTGATGTGAGGGCAAGTGTGCGTGTGAACTTTAGTGACCTCACAGTCACCATGGATGTCACCCAGGCTTCACCATAAACCTGATGTTCAATCTCGTCCTCACCCTTACAACAGAGTCAGATCATAAGCCTAACTGTAAACATATCATCCCTGTACAACTTACTAAACACCTACCCCTACCCCTAGCCCTAGCCCATGGACCTAATCCCTCACAGTCACCAATGACATCACCCAGGCTTCAGCGTAAACCTGATGTTCAATCTCGTCCTGATACTCACGTCAGAGCCCAATCCGAACCCTTCCCATAACAATATCTCCCCCGTACACCTTACCAAACACTTAACCCTGAACCTAGCTTGTTTCCTTGACTTAACCCTCACTGTCACCATCAACGTCACCCATGCCTCACTGTAAAACTCATCCTCAGTGTACCCGTTCACCTCACATCAGAACTGGATCCTAAGCATAATGATAACCCTCTCCTCCCAGTACACCTTACAGAACACCAAACCCTAACCCTAACCTTGTTCACTGACCAAAACCCTCACCGTCAAAATCGACATCTACCACACCTCACAGTAAACGTAAAGAACAATCTCACCTTTGGGCTCACATCAGAGCTATATCCTAACTTTAAACATAGTCCTGTATGTCCCGTAAAACTTAGCGAAGACCAACCCTAACTCTAGTGCTGATCACTAGACCTGACCCCTCAGCATCATATTTAACATCATCCACGCTTCACCTTAAACCTGAATTACAATCATACTCTCTACTTCACATCACACCAGACCCAAATTCTAACTGTAATCTAAACTCCCCATTCGCCTTAAAGAACTACCAACCATAACAATAGCCCTAGCCCATGGATCTAACCTACACCGCCACCTTCGATGTCAACACAGGCTTCACCGGTAACTTAAACTTCCATCTCATCCTTACCCTCATATAAGAGAAAGACCCTAAATCAAATCGTAACCCTAACTTCCCCATAAAACTTAAGTTACACCCAAGCCTAACACTAGCCCTTGTCCGTGGACATTGCCCATCACTGTCACCATTGACAACACACAAGGTTCCCTTTAAACATGAATTTAAATCTGGCCCCCTACTCACTTCAGAGACAGTCCCAAACTCAAAATGTAACCCTATCCTCACTGTTCAACATTCGTACAGTGACCCAAAATCCTGCCCAGTTTCCTCAACCTGACCCCTGACCACCGACAGCACCATGACTCATGTCTAACAAAAATCATGAATGTCTATATCGAAAATGACATCATATCAGAGCTGGATCCTGATTCCTACCATACCCCAATCCTCCACGTACAGTGAACTGAACACCGACACCTAAACCTAGACTTGGCCCCTGGACCTGAAACCTCATCGTCACCAATGACATCACCCAAGTTCAGCGCAAACCTGATGTTCAATCACTTCCTCATCCTCACATCAGAGCCTCATCCTAATCCTTCCCATAACCATATCTTCCCTGTACACCTTACCAAACACCTATCCCTAACCCTAACCTTGTTTCCTGGTTGAATCCTCACTGACAAAATCGACATCCCCCATGCCTCACTGTAAACCTCCACCTCAATGTCATCCATACCATCACGTCAGAGCCAGATTCTAACTCTAAACATAGTCCTATACGTCTGGTACACCTTAGCAAACACAAACCCTGACTGTAGCCCAGGTCTCTTGACCTGACACAGCATCACAATTGACATCATTCACGCTTCACCTCAACTCTGAATTACAATCGTACTCTCTAACTCACATCACAGGTGAAACCTAACTGTAACCATAATCTAAACTCCCCATTTGCCTTAAAGAAATCGCAACCCAAATCCTAGCACTAGCCCATGGACCAAACCCTCACTGTCACTTTCGACGTCACGAAGGCTTCACCGTAAACTTGAACTGCAATCTCATACTCACCCTCATATCAGAGACATATGCAAACACTGAGAGTAACCCTACACTCCCCATTACCCTTAATGAACATGCAACCCTAAAGCAAGCACTTGTCACTGGACCTTAACCCTTAAAGTCACCATTGACACCACTGAAGGTTATCTTTAAAAATGGATTTAAATCTTGTCCTCACAATCACATCAGAGACAGTCTCTAACTCTACCTGTAAACCTATCCTCACTGTACACCATTCCATACACCTGATCTGAAACCCTGCCCAGGTCTTCCAACGTGTCCCCTCATCACCACCATCACCATCACTCATGTCTAAGAAACAACATGAAAGTCTATCTCGCAATCACCCTCACAATCAGAGATGGATCCTGACTCTAACCATATCCCTATCCTCCACTTACAGCTAAACCACCACTTAAACTTAACCCTGGACTGCAACCAGGACCTGAAACCTCACTGTCACCATCGATGTTACCCATGCTTCACCATAAACCTGATGTTCAATCTCGTCCTCACCCTCACAACAGAGCCGGATTGTTAGCCTAAACAAAATCATGTGCTCCCTGTACACCTTTCCGAACACCTAACCCTAACCCTAGACCTAGCCCATGGAACTGAACCCTGACAGTCACCATGGACATCACCAAGGCTTCAGCGTAAACCTGATGTACAATTTCTTAATCATCCTCACATCAGAGCCCAATTCTAACCCTTCCCATAACCGTATCTTCCCTGTACACCTTACCAAACACCTAACCCTAACCCTAGTCCTAGCCCATGGAATAGAACCTTGACGGTCACCATCGACATCACCCAGACTTCAGCGTAAACCCGATGTGCAATCCCATCCTCATCCTCACATCAGAGCCCGATTCAAAACCTTCCCATAACCATATCTTCCCTGTACACCTTAACAAACACCTAACCCTAACCCTAGCCTTGTTCCCTGGACTTAAACTCACCATCACCATCAATGTCCCCCACGCCTCAATGAAAACTTCGACTTCAATCTATCCCTCAACATCACATCAGAGCTGAATCCTGAGGATAACGATAACCCAATCCTCCCTGTACACATTACAGGACCCCTAACCCTAAACCTAACCTTGTTCACTGGCCTGTACCTTCTCTGTTAAAATCGACATCTCCCATGCGTCACTGTAAACCTCCGTGTCAATCTCACCCTCACCATCACATCAGAGCCACACCCTAACTCCAAACGTAGTCCCGTATGTTCCATATACCTCAGTGAAAATTAACCTTCTCTCTACTGCTGGTCATTTGACATGACCACACAACATCTCAATTGACATCTTTCATGCTTCACCTTAATCATAAGCTAAATGAAACCATATACTCCCTGTACAACTTACCAAACACCTAACCCTACCCGTAGCCCTAGCCCATGGACCTAATCCCTAACAGTCACCATTGACATCACCCAGGCTTCAGCGTAAACCTGATGTTCAATCTCGTCCTGATCCTCACGTCAGATCCCAGTCCGGACCCTTCCCATAACAATATCTCCCCCGTACACCTTACCAAACACTTAACACTGAACCTAGCCTTGTTTCCTTGACTTATCCCTCACTGTCACCATCAACGACCCCCATGCCTCACTGTAAAACTCCTCCTCAGTGTACCCCTTCACCTCTCATCAGAGCTGGATCCTAAGCATAATGATAACCCTCTCCTCCCAGTACACCTTACAGAACACCAAACCCTAACCCTAACCTTGTTCACTGACCAAAACCCTCACCATCAAAATCGACATCTACCACACCTCACGGTAAACGTCGAGAACAATCTCACCCTTGGGTTCACAACAGAGCTACATCCTAACTTTAAACATAGTCCTGTATGTCCCGTTAAACTTAGCGAACACCAACCCTAACTCTAGCGCTGATCACTAGACCTGACCCCTCCGCATCATATTTGATATCATCCACGCTTCACCTTAAACCTCAAATACAATCATACTCTCTACTTCACATCACACCAGACCCAAATTCTAACTGTAATCAAAACTCCCCATTCGCCTTAAAGAACTACCAACCATAATACTAGCCCTAGCCCATGGATCTAACATACACTGCCACCTTCGATGTCAACACAGGTTTCACCGGAAACTTAAACTTCCATCTCGTCCTTACCCTCATATAAGAGACAGACCCTAAATCAAATCGCAACCCTAACTTCCACATAAAAGTTAAGTTACACCAAAGCCTAACACCAGCCCTTGTCCGTGGACATTGCCCCTCACCATCACCATTGACAACACACAAGGTTCCCTTTAAACATGGATTTAAATCTGGCCCCCTACTCACATCAGACACAGTCCCAAACTCAAAATGTAACCCTATCCTCACTGTTCACCGTTCGTACACCTGACCCAAAACCCTGCCCAGTTTCTTCAACCTGACCCCTCACCACCGACAGCACCATGACTCATGTCTAACAAAAATCATGAAGGTCTGTATCGAAAATGACATCAGGTCAGAGCTGGATCCTGATTCCTACCATACCCCAATCCTCCACGTACAGCGAACTGAACACCGACACCTAAACCTAGACCTGGCCACTGGACCTGAAAAATCATCGTCACCAATGACATCACCCAAGTTCAGCGCAAACCTGATGTTCAATCAATTCCTCATCCTCACATCAGAGCCTGATCCTAATCCTTCCCATAACCATATCTTCCCTGTACACCTTACCAAACACCTATCCCTAACCCTAACCTTGTTTCCTGGTTGAATTCTCACTGACAAAATCGACATCCCCCATGCCACACTGTGAACCTCCACCTCAATGTCGTCCATGCCATCACGTCAGAGCCAGATCCTAACTCTAAACATAGTCCTATACGTCTGGTACACCTTAGCAAACACAAACCCCAGCTGTAGCCCAGGTCTCTTGACCTGACACAACATCACAATTGACATCATTCACGCTTCACCTCAACTCTGAATTACAATCGTACTCTCTAACTCATGTCACAGGTGAAACCTAACACTAACCATAATCTAAACTCCCCATTTGCCTTAAAGAAATCGCAACCCAGATCCTAGCACTAGCCCATGGACCAAACCCTCACTGTCACCTTCGACGTCACCCATGCTTCACCGTAACCTTGAACTGCAATCTCATACTCACCCTCACATCAGAGACAGATGCAAACACTGATTGTAACCCTACACTCCCCATTAACGTGAATGAACATGCAACCCTAAAGCAAGCACTTGTCCCTGGACCTTAACCCTTAGAGTCACCATTGACACCACTGAAGGTTATCTTTAAAAATGGATTTAAATCTTGTCCTCACAATCACATCAGAGACAGTCTCTAACTCTACCTGTAAGCCTATCCTCACTGTACACCATTCCACACACCTGATCTGAAACCCTGCCCAGGTCTTCCAACGTGACCCCTCACCACCACCATCACCATCACTCATGTCTAAGAAACATCATGAAAGTCTATCTCGCAATCACCCTAACAGTCAGAGCTGTATCCTGACTCTAACCATATCCCTATCCTCCACTTACAGCTAAACCTCCACTTAAACTTAACCCTGCACTGGCCCCAGGACCTGAAACCTCACTGTCAGCATCGATGTTACCCATGCTTCACCATAAACCTGATGTTCAATCTCGTCCTCACCCTCACAACAGAGCCGGATTGTTAGCCTAAACAAAACCATGTGCTCCCTGTACACCTTTCCAAACACCTATCCCTAACCCTAGACCTAGACCATGGAACTGAACCCTGACAGTCACCATCGACATCACCCAGGCTTCAGTGTAAACCTGATGTTCAATCTCTTCCTTATCCTCACATCAGAGCCCAATTCTAACCCTTCCCATAACCGTATCTTCCCTGTACACCTTACCAAACACCTAACCCTAACCCTAGCCCTAGCCCATGGAATTGAACCTTGACGGTCACCATCGACATCACCCAGGCTTCAGCATAAACCCGATGTGCAATCCCATCCTCATCCTCACATCAGAGCCCGATTCAAACCCTTCCCATAACCATATCTTCCCTGTACACCTTAACAAACACCTAACCCTAACCCTAGCCTTGTTCCCTGGACTTACCCCTCACCATCACCATCAATGTCCCCCACTCCTCAATGAAAACCTCGACCTCAATCTATCCCTCAGCATCACGTCAGAGCTGAATCCTAAGCATAACGATAAACCAATCCTCCCTGTACAAATTACAGGACACCTAACCCTAAACCTAACCTTGTTCACTGGCCTGTACCCACTCTGTTAAGATCGACATCTCCCATGTGTCACTGTAAACCTCCGTGTCAATCTCACCCTCACCATCACATCAGAGCCACACCCTAACTCGAAACGTAGTCCCGTATGTTCCATACACCTCAGTGAAAACCAACCTTCTCTCTACTGCTGGTCATTTGACATGACCACACAACATCTCAATTGACATCTTCCATGCTTCACCTTAATCCTGAATTACAATCATACTCTCTAACTCATATCAGAGCTGGGCCCTAATGCTAACCATAATCCAAACTCCTCGTTCATGTTAAAGAACTAGTATCCATAAACCTAGCCCTAGCCCATGGATCTGAAACATCACCATCACAATCGATGTCACTGAGTCTTAACCATAAACTGGAACTTCAATCTCGTCCTCACCCTCACATCAGAGACAGACCCTAACTCGAATTGTAACCCTATCTTCCCCATAAACCTAAACAAAAACCAACCCTAACCCTAGTCTTTGTCCCTGGACATTGTCCCTCCGCGTCACCACTGACTTCACCGAAGGTTCGCTTTATCCATGGATTCAAATCTTGTCTTCGTAATCACTTCAGAGACGGACTCTAACTCTCACCATACATTTACCCTCAATGTGCACCATTTCGTACACCTAATACGATACCCTGTCAACGACCTTCGCTCTGACCCCTCACCACAAACACCACCATCAAGCATGTCTATCAAAAACAGTGAATATCAGTCTCACAATCACCCTGACATTAGAGCTGGATCCTGACTCTAACCACATCCCTATCCTCCATGCACAGTTAAACCAACACCGAAACCTAACCCTAGCTTGGCTCCTGGACCTGAAACCGCACAATCACCAACGATGTCACCCAGACTTCACCGTAAACCCGGTGTTCAATCTCGTCCTCAACCGCACAACAGAGCCGGATCATAAGCCTGAATGAAACCATATACTCCCTGTACACCTTACCAAACACCTAACCCTACCCCTAGCCCTAGCCCATGGACCTAATCCCTCACAGTCACCATTGACATCACCCAGGCTTCAGCGTAAACCTGATGTTCAATCTCGTCCTGATCCTCACGTCAGAGCCCAATCCGAACCGTTCCCATAACAATATCTCCCCCGTACACCTTACCAAACACTTAACCCTGAACCTAGCCTTGTTTCCTTGACTTACCCCTCACTGTCACCATCAACGTCCCCCATGCCTCACTGTAAAACTCCTCCTCAGGGTACCCGTTCACCTCACATCAGAGCTGGATCCTAAGCATAACGATAACCCTCTCCTCCCAGTACACCTTACAGAACACCGAACCCTAACCCTAACCTTGTTCACTGACCAAAACCCTCACCGTCAAAATCGACATCTACCACACCTCACGGTAAACGTCAAGAACAACCTCACCCTTGGGCTCACATCAGAGCTACATCCTAAGTTTAAACATAGTCCTGTATGTCCCGTAAAACTTAGCGAACACCAACCTTAACTCTAGTGCTGATCACTAGACCTGACCCCTCAGCATCATATTTGACATCATCCACGATTCACCTTAAATCTCAATTACAATCATACTCTCTACTTCACACCAGACCCAAATTCTAACTGTAATCTAAACTCCCCATTCGCCTTAAAGAACTACCAACCAGAATACTAGCCCTAGCCCATGGATCTAACCTACACCGCCACCTTCGATGTCAACACAGGCTTCACCGGTACCTGAAACTTCCATCTCGTCCTTACCCTCATATAAGAAACAGACCCTAAATCAAATCGTAGTCCTAACTTCCACATAAAACTTAAGTTACACCCAAGCCTAACACTAGCCCTTGTCCGTGGACATTGCCCCTCACCATCACCATTGACAACACACAAGGTTCCCTTTAAACATGGATTTAAATCTGGCCCCCTACTCACATCAGAGACAGTCCCAAACTCAAAATGTAACCCTATCCTCACTGTTCACCGTTCGTACACCTGACCCAAAACCCTGCCCAGTTTCTTCAACCTGACCCCTCACCACCGACAGCACCATGACTCATGTCTAACAAAAATCATGAAGGTCTGTATCGAAAATGACATCAGGTCAGAGCTGGATCCTGATTCCCACCATACCCCAATCCTCCACGTACAGCGAACTGAACACCGACACCTAAACCTAGACCTGGCCCCTGGACCTGAAACCTCATCGTCACCAATGACATCAACCAAGTTCAGCGTAAACCTGTTGTTCAATCACATCCTCATCCTCACATCAGAGCCTGATCCTAATCCTTCCCATAACCATATCTTCCCTGTACACCTTACCAAACACCTATCCCTAACCCTAACCTTGTTTCCTGGTTGAATCCTCACTGACAAAATCGACATCCCCCATGCCTCACTGTAAACCTCCACCTCAATGTCGTCCATGCCATCACGTCAGAGCCAGATCCTAACTCTAAACATAGTCCTATACGTCTGGTACACCTTAGCAAACACAAACCCCAGCTGTAGCCCAGGTCTCTTGACCTGACACTACATCACAATTGACATCATTCACGCTTCACCTCAACTCTGAATTACAATCGTACTCTCTAACTCATGTCACAGGTGAAACCTAACACTAACCATAATCTAAACTCCCCATTTGCCTTAAAGAAATCGCAACCCAGATCCTAGCACTAGCCCATGGACCAAACCCTCACTGTCACCTTCGACGTCACCCATGCTTCACCGTAACCTTGAACTGCAATCTCATACTCACCCTCACATCAGAGACAGATGCAAACACTGATTGTAACCCTACACTCCCCATTAACGTGAATGAACATGCAACCCTAAAGCAAGCACTTGTCCCTGGACCTTAACCCTTAGAGTCACCATTGACACCACTGAAGGTTATCTTTAAAAATGGATTTAAATATTGTCCTCACAATCACATCAGAGACAGTCTCTAACTCTACCTGTAAGCCTATCCTCACTGTACACCATTCCACACACCTGATCTGAAACCCTGCCCAGGTCTTCCAACGTGACCCCTCACCACCACCATCACCATCACTCATGTCTAAGAAACATCATGAAAGTCTATCTCGCAATCACCCTAACAGTCAGAGCTGTATCCTGACTCTAACCATATCCCTATCCTCCACTTACAGCTAAACCTCCACTTAAACTTAACCCTGCACTGGCCCCAGGACCTGAAACCTCACTGTCACCATCGATGTTACCCATGCTTCACCATAAACCTGATGTTCAATCTCGTCCTCACCCTCACAACAGAGCCGGATTGTTAGCCTAAACAAAACCATGTGCTCCCTGTACACCTTTCCGAACACCTATCCCTAACCCTAGACCTAGCCCATGGAACTGAACCCTGACAGTCACCATCGACATCACCCAGGCTTCAGCGTAAACCTGATGTTCAATCTCTTCCTCATCCTCACATCAGAGCCCAATTCTAACCCTTCCCATAACCGTATCTTCCCTGTACACCTTACCAAACACCTAATCCTAACCCTAGCCCTAGCCCATGGAATTGAACCTTGACGGTCACCATCGACATCACCCAGGCTTCAGCGTAAACCCGATGTGCAATCCCATCCTCATCCTCACATCAGAGCCCGATTCAAACCCTTCCCATAACCATATCTTCCCTGTACACCTTAACAAACACCTAACCCTAACCCTAGCCTTGTTCCCTGGACTTACCCCTCACCATCACCATCAATGTCCCCCACTCCTCAATGAAAACCTCGACCTCAATCTATCCCTCAACATCACATCAGAGCTGAATCCTAAGCATAACGATAAACCAATCCTCCCTGTACAAATTACAGGACACCTAACCCTAAACCTAACCTTGTTCACTGGCCTGTACCCACTCTGTTAAAATCGACATCTCGGGCGGGAGCCAAGATGGCGGCGTGAGTAGAGCAGTGGAAATCTCCTCCCAAAAACACATAGAGCTATGAAAATATAACAAAGAAAAATCTTCCTAAAATAGAGACCACAGGACACAGGACAACATCCAGACCACATCCACACCTGCAAGAACCCAGCGCCTTGTGAAGGGGGTAAGATACAAGCCCCAGCCCGGCGGGACCCGAGCGCCCCTCCCCCTGGCTCCCGGCGGGTGGAGAGAAACCGGAGCAGTTTTTTTTTTTTGGCGAGCGCTTTTTGGAAGCCTTAGAGGGACGGGCCCCCGTTGCTGGGGAGGCAGGGTGGCGGGACCGGTGAGGAGGTGCCTGGGAACGGCGCCGGAGGACAAAGAATATCCCGCGTTTCTCCCTGCGAGACCTGGGGGCGGGTGCCTGAGACCGGTGCCTGAGGACGGAGGAGGTCGCGCGTTTTTCCCCTTTTTTTTTTTTTTCTCTTTTTGGCAAGTGCTTTTTGGAAGCCTTGAAGGGACGGGGACCCCAGTGCTAGGGAGGCACGGTGGCGGGACTGGTGAGCGGGTGGCTGGGACCGGCGCCTGAGGACAAAGAATATCCCCCGTTTTTCCCTGCGGGACCGGTGGGCGGGTGCCTGAGACCGGCACTTGAGGACAGAGGAAATCGCGCGTTTTTCCCCTTTTTTTTTTCTCTTTTCTGCGAGTGCTTTTTGGAAGCCTAAAAGGGACAGGGACCCCGGTGCTAGGGAGGCAGGGCGGCGGGACTGGTGAGCGGGTGCCTGGACCGGCACCTGAGGACAAAGAATATCCCGCATTTTTCCCTGTGGGACCGGTGGGTGGGTGCCTGAGACCAGCACCTGAGGACGGAAGAAATCGCGCGTTTTTCCCCTTTTTTTTCTCTCTTTTTGCCAAGTGCTTTTTGGAAGCCTTGAAGGGACAGGGACCCCGGTGCTAGGGAGGCAGGGCGGCGGGACTGGTGAGCGGGTGCGTGGGACCAGTGCCTGAGGACCAAGAATATTGAGCGTTCCTTCCCTGCGGGACCGGTGGGTGGGTGCTTTTTGGAAGCCTTGAAAGGACAGGGACCCTGGTGCTAGGGAGACAGGGCAGCAGGACCAGTGCGCGGGTGCCTGGGACCGGCACCTGAGGAAAAAAAAAAAAAATCGCGTGTTTTTTCTTTTTTTTTTCCTTTCTGTTCCCTCTCTCATTGTTGCTGTTGTTGTTTTGGTTTGGAGAGTGCTTTTTGGAAATCTTAAAGGGGCAGGACAGGTCACTTAGACCAGAAGCAGGGAATCTGGGGATCTCTGGGCACTCTAACCCCCTGGGCAGCAGGGAGCACAGAGGCCCCTTACGGAGATAAATAGTCTCCTGGCTGCTCCCCCTCTAACGGGGCTCCACCATTTTGGAGGAACAGCCCCAGCCAGGCCAAGCCCACAGCAACAGTGGAGATAAACCCCAAAGCAACTGGGCAGGAAGCAGAAGTCCTGTCTGCGCACAGCTGCCCAGCACAAGCCACTAGAGGTCGCTATTCTCCCAGGAAAAGGCTACAAACCAACAAGAAGGGAAGCTCTTCCAGCGGTCACTTGTACCAGCTCTGCAGACTATCTCTATCACCATGAAAAGGCAAAACTACAGGCAGACAAAGATCACAGAGACAACACCTGAGAAGGAGACAGACCTAACTAGTCCTCCTGAAAAAGAATTCAAAATAAAAATCATGAACATGCTGACAGAGATGCAGAAAAAAATGCAAGAGCAATGGGATGAGATGCAGAGAAAAATGCAAGAGCAGTGGGATGAGATGCAGAGAAAAATGCAAGAGCAGTGGGATGAAGTCCGGAAGGAGATCACAGATGTCAGGAAAGAGATCACAGAAGTGAAACAATCCCTGGAAGGATTTATAAGCAGAATGGATAAGATGCAAGAGGCCATTGAAGGAATAGAAGCCAGAGAACAGGAACGTATAGAAGCTGACATAGAGAGAGATAAAAGGATCTCCAGGAATGAAACAACACTAAGAGAAATATGTGACCAATACAAAAGGAAAAACATTCGTATTATAGGGATACCAGAAGAGGACGAAAGAGGAAAAGGGATAGAAAGTGTCTTTGAAGAAATAATTGCTGAAAACTTCCCCAAACTGGGGGAGGAAATAATCGAACAGACCATGGAATTATACAGAACCCCCAACAGAAAGGATCCAAGGAGGACAACACCAAGACACATAATAATTAAAATGGCAAGGATCAAGGACAAGGAAAGAGTTTTAAAGGCAGCTAGAGAGAAAAAGGTCACCTATAAAGGAAAACCAATCAGGCTAACATCAGACTTCTCAACAGAAACCCTACAGGCCAGAAGAGAATGGCATGATATACTTAATGCAATGAAACAGAAGGGCCTTGAACCAAGGATACTGTATCCAGCACGACTATCATTTAAATATGATGGTGGGATCAAACAATTCCCAGACAAGCAAAAGCTGAGGGAATTTGCTTCCCACAAACCACCTCTACAGGGCATCCTACAGGGACTGCTCTAGATGGGAGCACCCCTAAAAAGAGCACAGAACAAAACACACAACATATGAAGAAGGGAGGAGGAGGAATAAGAAGGGAGAGAAGAAAAGACTCTCCAGACAGTGTATATAACAGCTCAATAAGCGAGCTAAGTTAGGCAGTAAGATACTAAAGAAGCTAACCTTGAACCTTTGGTAACCACGAATCTAAAGCCTGCAATGGCAATAAGTACATATCTTTCAATAGTCACCCTAAATGTAAATGGACTTAATGCACCAATCAAAAGACATAGAGTAATAGAATGGATAAAAAAGCAAGACCCATCTATATGCTGCTTACAAGAAACTCACCTTAAACCCAAAGATAAGCATAGACTAAAAGTCAAGGGATGGAAAAACATATTTCAGGCAAACAACAGTGAGAAGAAAGCAGGGGTTGCAGTACTAATATCAGACAAAATAGACTTCAAAACAAAGAAAGTAACAAGAGATAAAGAAGGCCACTACATAATGATAAAGGGCTTAGTCCAACAAGAGGATATAACCATTCTAAATATATATGCACCCAATACAGGAGCACCAGCATATGTGAAGCAAATACTAACAGAACTAAAGAGGGAAATAGACTGCAATGCATTCATTGTAGGAGACTTCAACACACCACTCACCCCAAAGGATAGATCTACCGGGCAGAAAATAAGTAAAGACACACAGGCACTGAACAACACACTAGAACAGATGGACCTAATAGACATCTATAGAACTTTACATCCAAAAGCAACAGGATATACATTCTTCTCAAGTGCACATGGAACATTCTCCAGAATAGACCACATACTAGCTCACAAAAAGAGCCTCAGTAAATTCCACAATATTGAAATTCTACCAACCAATTTTTCAGACCACAAAGGTATGAAAGTAGAAATAAATTCTACAAAGAAAACAAAAAGGCTCACAAACACATGGAGGCTTAACAACATGCTACTAAATAATCAATGGATCAATGAACAAATCAAAATAGAGATCAAGGAATATATAGAAACAAATGACAACAACAACACTAAGCCCCAACTTCTGTGGGATGCAGCGAAAGCAGTCTTAAGAGGAAAGTATATAGCAATCCAGGCACACTTGAAGAAGGAAGAACAATCCCAAATGAATAGTATAACATCACAATTATTAAAACTGGAAAAAGAAGAACAAATGAGGCCTAAAGTCAGCAGAAGGAGGGACATAATAAAGATCAGAGAAGAAATAAACAAAATTGAGAAGAATAAAACAATAGCAAAAATCAACGAAACCAAGAGCTGGTTCTTTGAGAAAATAAACAAAATAGATAAGCCTCTAGCCCAACTTATTAAGAGAAAAAGAGAGTCAACACAAATCAACATAATCAGAAATGAGAATGGAAAAATCACGACAGACTCCACAGAAATACAAAGAATTATTAAAGACTACTATGAAAACCTATATGCCAACAAGCTGGAAAACCTAGAAGAAATGGACAACTTCCTAGAAAAATACAACCTCCCAAGACTGACCAAGGAAGAAACACAAAAGTTAAACAAACCAATTACAAGCAAAGAAATTGAAACAGTAATCAAAAAACTACCCAAGAACAAAACCCCGGGGCCGGACGGATTTACCTC
Source organism: Manis javanica (assembly GCF_040802235.1). Taxonomy (NCBI): domain Eukaryota; kingdom Metazoa; phylum Chordata; class Mammalia; order Pholidota; family Manidae; genus Manis; species Manis javanica. Next base: position 56,059 of record NW_027332204.1, on the reverse strand, counting down.
GGAATTTTATCAGACACACAGAGAAGACATAATACCCATTCTCCTTAAAGTGTTCCACAAAATAGAAGAAGAGGGAATACTCCCAAACTCATTCTATGAAGCCAACATCACCCTAATACCAAAACCAGGCAAAGACCCCACCAAAACAGAAAACTACAGACCAATATCCCTGATGAACGTAGATGCAAAAATACTCAATAAAATATTAGCAAACAGAATTCAACAGTATATCAAAAGGATCATACACCATGACCAAGTGGGGTTCATCCCAGGGATGCAAGGATGGTACAACATTCGAAAATCCATCAACATCATCCACCACATCAACAAAAAGAAAGACAAAAACCACATGATCATCTCCATAGATGCTGAAAAAGCATTTGACAAAATTCAACATCCATTCATGATAAAAACTCTCAGCAAAATGGGAATAGAGGGCAAGTACCTCAACATAATAAAGGCCATATATGATAAACCCACAGCCAGCATTATACTGAACAGCGAGAAGCTGAAAGCATTTCCACTGAGATCGGGAACCAGACAGGGATGCCCACTCTCCCCACTGTTATTTAACATAGTACTGGAGGTCCTAGCCACGGCAATCAGACAAAACAAAGAAATACAAGGAATCCAGATTGGTAAAGAAGAAGTTAAACTGTCACTATTTGCAGATGATATGATACTGTACATAAAAAACCCTAAAGACTCCACTCCAAAACTACTAGAACTGATATCGGAATACAGCAAAGTTGCAGGATACAAAATCAACACACAGAAATCTGTAGCTTTCCTATACACTAACAACGAATCAATAGAAAGAGAAATCAGGAAAACAATTCCATTCACCATTGCATCAAAAAGAATAAAATACCTAGGAATAAACCTAACCAAGGAAGTGAAAGACTTATACTCTGAAAACTACAAGTCACTCTTAAGAGAAATTAAAGGGGACACTAATAAATGGAAACTCATCCCATGCTCATGGCTAGGAAGAATTAATATCGTCAAAATGGCCATCCTGCCAAAAGCAATATACAAATTTGATGCAATCCCTCTCAAATTACCAGCAACATTCTTCAATGAATTGGAACAAATAATTCAAAAATTCATATGGAAACACCAAAGACCCCGAATAGCCAAAGCAATCCTGAAAAAGAAGAATAAAGTAGGGGGGATCTCACTCCCCAACTTCAAGCTCTACTACAAAGACATAGTAATCAAGACAATTTGGTACTGGCACAAGAACAGAGCCACAGACCAGTGGAACAGATTAGAGACCCCAGAAATTAACCCAAACATATATGGTCAATTAATATTTGATAAAGGAGCCATGGACATACAATGGCAAAATGACAGTCTCTTCAACAGATGGTGCTGGCAAAACTGGACAGCTACATGTAGGAGAATGAAACTGGACCATTGTCTAACCCCATATACAAAGGTAAACTCAAAATGGATCAAAGACCTGAATGTAAGTCACGAAACCATTAAACTCTTGGAAAAAAACATAGGCAAAAACCTCTTAGACATAAACATGAGTGATCTCTTCTTGAACATATCTCCCCGGGCAAGGAAAACAACAGCAAAAATGAGCAAGTGGGACTACATTAAGCTGAAAAGCTTCTGTACAGCGAAAGACACCATCAATAGAACAAAAAGGAACCCTACAGTATGGGAGAATATATTTGAAAATGACAGATCTGATAAAGGCTTGACGTCCAGAATATATAAAGAGCTCACACGCCTCAACAAACAAAAAACAAATAACCCAATTAAAAAATGGGCAGAGGAACTGAACAGACAGTTCTCCAAAAAAGAAATACAGATGGCCAACAGACACATGAAAAGATGCTCCACATCGCTAATTATCAGAGAAATGCAAATTAAAACTACAATGAGGTATCACCTCACACCAGTAAGGATAGCTGCCATCCAAAAGACAAACAACAACAAATGTTGGCGAGGCTGTGGAGAAAGGGGAACCCTCCTACACTGCTGGTGGGAATGTAAATTAGTTCAACCATTGTGGAAAGCAGTATGGAGGTGCATCAAAATGCTCAAAACAGACCTACCATTTGACCCAGGAATTCCACTCCTAGGAATTTACCCTAAGAACGCAGCAATCAAGTTTAAGAAAGACAGATGCACTCCTATGTTTATCGCAGCACTATTTACAATAGCCAAGAATTGGAAGCAACCTAAATGTCCATCTGTAGATGAATGGATAAAGAAGATGTGGTACATATACACAATGGAATACTACTCAGCCATAAGAAGTGGAAAAATCCAACCATTTGCAGCAACATGGATGGAGCTGGAGAGTATTATGCTCAGTGAAATAAGCCAAGAGGAGAAAGAGAAATACCAAATGATTTCACTCATCTGAGGAGTATAGGAACAAAGGAAAAACTGAAGGAACAAAACAGCAGCAGAATTACAGAACCCAAAAATGGACTAACAGGTACCAAAGGGAAAGGAACTGGGGAGGATGGGTGGGCAGGGAGGGATAAGGGGGGGGAAGAAGAAGGGGGGTATTAAGATTAGCATGCATGGGGGGGAGGGAGAAAGGGGAGGGTGGGCTGCACAACACAGAGAGGACAAGTAGTGACTCTACAACATTTTGCTAAGCTGATGGACAGTAACCGTAATGTGGTTGTTAGGGGGGACCTGATATAGGGGAGAGCATAGTAAACATAGTATTCTTCAGGTAAGTGTAGATTAAAAATTTAAAAAAAAAAAAGAAAGAAAGAAAGAAAAGGGGGATTACTCCTTAACAGGATAAAACTATTGGTAAATCAAAGATCAACGCATGCTTTAAATATCCTTAATGTTGATCACTTAAAGGGTGTCAGATGATCAGCTATGGAGGTACTCTTTTCTGATAATATTCCTTTCTCTTAATTAAAAAAAAAAAAAAAAGCAGTTACTGTGTGCTGACCTCCAATGAGTTCTGCACAGTGGTATAGAGGGCATGTCAAAGTGTGGGCAAAGGGTCTGTTTGTTTCTACGCAGAAAATCAAGGCCTAGCTTGGATACCCAGAAAATGAACTAAGATACGATATGAGGAGGAGCTTCCGGCATCAGCACTCTCTGGAGGACTCGTGCCGGGGGATGATCATCAAAAAGCCTCCACAGGGATCCGGACGATGCTGCGGTTGTGGCTGCATCCAGCCCACCATCTCCTGGACTTGCCATAAGAAGGAGGAGGGAGATGTCTAGGCTGGCATGTGCATACAGTGAGACAACGAATTTGACTGGATCTGTACTGTTGGAACTCAACCAGGAGTTGGGAGGGGTGCAAGTTGTAGCACCCCAAAATCTCATGACTATAGACTATCTATGGTTAAAAGAACATATGGGATGTGAACAGATCCCAGAAATGGGCTGCTTTAATTTGTCTGATGGTTCAAGTACAGTTGGAAAATATCCATCATATCATAGATAAATTTTCACAAATGCCTAGGGTGCCTAAATGGTTTTCTTGGCTTCACTGGAGATGGCTAGTAATTATAGATTTGCTTTGTTTATGTCACCGTATTCCTATTATGTCAATATGTGTGTGCAAATTAGTTAGTAGTTTAAAACCTATACATACTTAAGGTACTATACAAGAAGATATGTCAAAGAAATAATCAATCCTCCCAAGTTTCCTTCATATGCTACATCTATAGCTTTTCTTCTTCCTTCCTAATTACAAACTTTAAATAGAATTCGTGCCTCATATCGAATTTACCGAGTATCATAATTCCTCCAGGTGGTAAAGATACCTCGAGACAAGTGCTGGGCATAGAAGCCACAGGGCATAAATCTGCAAAGAAGTAAAAAGCTAACCTTTGCAAACAATATGGCTTCTCTCTCACTTACCAACTTTACATTTCCCTGTATGGCCCCGGAAGATGACTGGTTAGCCAGAGACGGGTAAGATTCCTCAAGGGAGGAACAACCTAAGACAGGCACAGTCGCAGGGGGGCCATCAGGTGAGAAATTGGGGATCAACAGAGGTGAGGCTCAGAACCTCACCCCCCCTGCTTTGAGAGAAATCTTCTGCATCCGTGGATGTCTTGCTGCCCTTGTCTAGCCTGGATTAATACTTAGTCCATAGGCACACACCTGATCATCTGATCATCTACATTTGCCTTCTTACAGCACTAAACTATGTTTTCTACCTTTATCTTGCATCTACCTACCACTTCAGCATTTTATTAAAAATAAAAATAATAATAATAATAGGAGAAATGTGGGATCAACATATAAATCAAGTACAAAAATCAAATGAATATTCATATTTGACCTGATGGTTTATAGGTCATATTGCATGATCAAAACCGAAAGTTTCTGTGATGACTGCCCTTGTACTGTTCACCATGTAAGAATTTATTCACTCTGTAAGAATTCGTTCACCATGTAAGAACTTGTTCGTTATGCTTCAGAAGATTGGAGACTGACGAGAATTAGGCTTGAGATGGATTAATGATTGTACATTGAGCATTGACCCCCCTATACTGAATTTTATTGTTGTTAACAACCATTTGATCAATAAATATGAGAGATGCCTTCCAAAAAAAAAAAAAAAAAATCGACATCTCCCATGCGTCACTGTAAACCTCCGTGTCAATCTCACCCTCACCATCACATCAGAGCCACACCCTAACTCCAAACGTAGTCCCGTATGTTCCATACACCTCAGTGAAAACCAACCTTCTCTCTACTGCTGGTCATTTGACATGACCACACAACATCTCAATTGACATCTTCCATGCTTCACCTTAATCCTGAATTACAATCATACTCTCTAACTCACATCAGAGCTGGGCCCTAATGCTAACCATAATCCAAACTCCTCGTTCATGTTAAAGAACTAGTATCCATAAACCTAGCCCTAGCCCATGGATCTGAAACATCACCATCACAATCGATGTCACTGAGACTTAACCATAAACTGGAACTTCAATCTCGTCCTCACCCTCACATCAGAGACAGACCCTGACTCGAATTGTAACCCTATCTTCCCCATAAACCTAAACAAAAACCAACCCTAACCCTAGTCTTTGTCCCTGGACATTGTCCCTCAGCGTCACCACTGACTTCACCGAAGGTTCGCTTTATCCATGGATTCAAATCTTGTCTTCGTAATCACTTCAGAGACGGACTCTAACTCTCACCATACATTTACCCTCAATATTCACCATTTCGTACACCTAATACGATACCCTGTCAACGTCCTTCACTCTGACCCCTCACCACAAACACCACCATCAAGCATGTCTATCAAAAACAGTGAATATCAGTCTCACAATCACCCTGACATTAGAGCTGAATCCTGACTCTAACCACATCCCTATCCTCCATGCACAGTTAAACCAAAACCGAAACCTAACCCTAGCTTGGCTCCTGGACCTGAAACCGCACAATCACCAACGATGTCACCCAGACTTCACCGTAAACCCGGTGTTCAATCTCGTCTTCAACCGCACAAGAGAGCCGAATCATAAGCCTAAATGAAACCATATACTCCCTGTACACCTTACCAAACACCTAACCCTACCCCTAGCCCAAGCCCATGGACCTAATCCCTCACAGTCACCATTGACATCACCCAGGCTTCAGCGTAAACCTGATGTTCAATCTCGTCCTGATCCTCACGTCAGAGCCCAATCCGAACCCTTCCCATAACAATATCTCCCCCGTACACCTTACCAAACACTTAACCCTGAACCTAGCCTTGTTTCCTTGACTTACCCCTCACTGTCACCATCAACGTCCCCCATGCCTCACTGTAAAACTCCTCCTCAGTGTACCCGTTCACCTCACATCAGAGCTGGATCCTAAGGATAACGATAACCCTCTCCTCCCAGTACACCTTACAGAACACCGAACCCTAACCCTAACCTTGTTCACTGACCAAAACCCTCACCGTTAAAATCGACATCTACCACACCTCACGGTAAACGTCAAGAACAATCTCAGCCTTGGGCTCACATCAGAGCTACATCCTAAGTTTAAACATAGTCCTGTATGTCCCGTAAAACTTAGCGAACACCAACCTTAACTCTAGTGCTGATCACTAGACCTGAACCCTCAGCATCATATTTGACATCATCCACGCTTCACCTTAAACCTCAATTACAATCATACTCTCTACTTCACATCACACCAGACCCAAATTCTAACTGTAATCTAAACTCCCCATTCGCCTTAAAGAACTACCAACCATAATACTAGCCCTAGCCCATGGATCTAACCTACACCGCCACCTTCGATGTCAACACAGGCTTCACCGGTAACTTAAACTTCCATCTCGTCCTTACCCTCATATAAGAGACAGACCCTAAATCAAATCGTAACCCTAACTTCCCCATAAAACTTAAGTTACACCCAAGCCAAACACTAGCCCTTGTCCGTGGACATTGCCCCTCACCATCACCATTGACAACACACAAGGTTCCCTTTAAACATGGATTTAAATCTGGCCCCCTACTCACATCAGAGACAGTCCCAAACTCAAAATGTAACCCTATCCTCACTGTTCACCGTTCGTACACCTGACCCAAAACCCTGCCCAGTTTCTTCAACCTGACCCCTCACCACCGACAGCACCATGACTCATGTCTAACAAAAATCATGAAGGTCTGTATCGAAAATGACATCAGGTCAGAGCTGGATCCTGATTCCTACCATACCGCAATCCTCCACGTACAGCGAACTGAACACCGACACCTAAACCTAGACCTGGCCCCTGGACCTGAAACCTCATCGTCACCAATGACATCACCCATGTTCAGCGCAAACCTGATGTTCAATCACTTCCTCATCCACACATCAGAGCCTGATCCTAATCCTTCCCATAACCATATCTTCCCTGTACACCTTACCAAACACCTATCCCTAACCCTAACCTTGTTTCCTGGTTGAATCCTCACTGACAAAATCGACATCCCCCATGCCTCACTGTAAACCTCCACCTCAATGTCGTCCATGCCATCACGTCAGAGCCAGATCCTAACTCTAAACATAGTCCTATACGTCTGGTACACCTTAGCAAACACAAACCCCAGCTGTAGCCCAGGTCTCTTGACCTGACACAACATCACAATTGACATCATTCACGCTTCACCTCAACTCTGAATTACAATCGTACTCTCTAACTCATGTCACAGGTGAAACCTAACACTAACCATAATCTAAACTCCCCATTTGCCTTAAAGAAATCGCAACCCAGATCCTAGCACTAGCCCATGGACCAAACCCTCACTGTCACCTTCGACGTCACCCATGCTTCACCGTAACCTTGAACTGCAATCTCATACTCACCCTCACATCAGAGACAGATGCAAACACTGATTGTAACCCTACACTCCCCATTAACGTGAATGAACATGCAACCCTAAAGCAAGCACTTGTCCCTGGACCTTAACCCTTAGAGTCACCATTGACACCACTGAAGGTTATCTTTAAAAATGGATTTAAATCTTGTCCTCACAATCACATCAGAGACAGTCTCTAACTCTACCTGTAAGCCTATCCTCACTGTACACCATTCCACACACCTGATCTGAAACCATGCCCAGGTCTTCCAACGTGACCCCTCACCACCACCATCACCATCACTCATGTCTAAGAAACATCATGAAAGTCTATCTCGCAATCACCCTAACAGTCAGAGCTGTATCCTGACTCTAACCATATCCCTATCCTCCACTTACAGCTAAACCTCCACTTAAACTTCACCCTGCACTGGCCCCAGGACCTGAAACCTCACTGTCACCATCGATGTTACCCATGCTTCACCATAAACCTGATGTTCAATCTCGTCCTCACCCTCACAACAGAGCCGGATTGTTAGCCTAAACAAAACCATGTGCTCCCTGTACACCTTTCCGAACACCTATCCCTAACCCTAGACCTAGCCCATGGAACTGAACCCTGACAGTCACCATCGACATCACCCAGGCTTCAGCGTAAACCTGATGTTCAATCTCTTCCTCATCCTCACATTAGAGCCCAATTCTAACCCTTCCCATAACCGTATCTTACCTGTACACCTTACCAAACACCTAACCCTAACCTTAGCCCTAGCCCATGGAATTGAACCTTGACGGTCACCATCGACATCACCCAGGCTTCAGCGTAAACCCGATGTGCAATCCCATCCTCATCCTCACATCAGAGCCCGATTCAAACCCTTCCCATAACCGTATCTTCCCTGTACACCCTACCAAACACCTAACCCTAACCCTAGCCTTGTTCCCTGGACTTACCCCTCACCATCACCATCAATGTCCCCTACGCTTCAATGAAAACCTCGACCTCAATCTATCCCTCAACATCACATCAGAGGTGAATCCTAAGCAAAATGATAAACCAACCCTCCCTGTACACATTACAGGACACCTAACCCTAAACCTAACCTTGTTCACTGGCCTTTACCCTCTCTGTTAAAATCGACATCTCCCATGCGTCACTGTAAACCTCCGTGTCAATCTCACCCTCACCATCACATCAGAGTCACACCCTAACTCCAAACGTAGTCCCGTATGTTCCATACACCTCAGTGAAAACCAACCTTCTCTCTACTGCTGGTCATTTGACATGACCACACAACATCTCAATTGACATCTTCCATGCTTCACCTTAATCCTGAATTACAATCATACTCTCTAACTCACATCAGAGCTGGGCCCTAATGCTAACCATAATCCAAACTCCTCGTTCATGTTAAAGAACTAGTATCCATTAACCTAGCCCTAGCCCATGGATCTGAATCATCACCATCACCATCGATGTCACCGAGAATTAACCATAAACTGGATCTTCAATCTCGTACTCACCCTCACATCAGAGACAGACCATAACTCTAATTGTAACCCTATCTTCGCCATAAACCTAAACAAACACCCAACCCTAACCCTAGTCTTTGTCCCTGGACATTGTCCCTCAGCGTCACCACTGACTTCACCGAAGGTTCGCTTTATCCATGGATTTAAATCTTGTCTTCGTAATCACTTCAGAGACAGACTCTAACTCTCACCATACATTTACCCTCAATGTTCACCATTTCGTACACCTAATACGATACCCTGCCCACGTCCTTCGCTCTGACCCGTCACCACAAACACCACCGTCAAGCATGTCTATCAAAAAGAGTGAATATCATTCTCACAATCACCCTCACTTTAGAGCTGGATCCTGACTCCAACCATATCCCTATCCGCCATGCACAGTTAAACCAACACCGAAACCTAACCCTAGCTTGGCTCCTGGACCTGAAACCGCACAATCACCAACGATGTCACCCAGAATTCTCCGTAAACCCGATGTTCAATCTCGTCCTCAACCGCACTACAGAGCCAGATCATAAGCCTAAATGAAACCATATAGTCCCTGTACACCTTACCAAACACCTAACCCTACCCCTAGCCCTAGCCCATGGACCTAATACCTCACAATCACCATTGACATCACCCAGGCTTCAGCGTAAACCTGACGTTCAATCTCCTCCTGATCCTCACGTCAGAGCCCAATCCGAACCCTTCCCATAACAATATCTCCCCCGTACACCTTACCAAACACTTAACCCTGAACCTAGCCTTGTTTCCTTGACTTACCCCTCACTGTCACCATCAGCGTCCCCCATGCCTCACTGTAAAACTCCTCCTCAGTGTACCCCTTCACCTCACATCAGAGCTGGATCCTAAGCATAACGATAACCCTCTCCTCCCTGTACAACTTACAGAACACCAAACCCTAACCCTAACCTTGTTCACTGACCAAAACCCTCACCGTCAAAATCGACATCTAACACACCTCACAGTAAACGTCAAGAACAATCTCACCCTCGGGCTCACATCAGAGCTACATCCTAACTTTAAACATAGTCCTGTATGTCCCGTAAAACTTTGCGAACACCAACCCTAACTCGAGTGCTGATCACTAGACCTGACCCCTCAGCATCATATTTGACATCATCCACGCTTCACCTTAAACCTGAATTACAATCATACTCTCTACTTCACATCACACCAGACCCAAATTCTAACTGTAATCTAAACTCCCCATTCGCCTTAAAGAACTACCAACTATAATACTAGCCCTAGCCCATGGATCTAACCTACACCGCCACCTTCGATGTCAACACATGCTTCACCGGTAACTTAAACTTCCATCTCGTCCTTACCCTCATATAAGAGACAGACCCTAAATCAAATCGTAACCCTAACTTCCCCATAAAACTTAAGTTACAACCAAGCCTAACACTAGCCCTTGTCCGTGGACATTGCCCCTCACCATCACCATTGACAACACACAAGGTTCCCTTTAAACGTGGATTTAAATCTGGCCCCCTACTCACATCAGAGACAGTCCCAAACTCAAAATGTAACCCTATCCTCACTGTTCACCGTTCGTACACCTGACCCAAAACCCTGCCCAGTTTCTTCAACCTGACCCCTCACCACCGACAGCACCATGACTCATGTCTAACAAAAATCATGAAGGTCTGTATCGAAAATGACATCAGGTCAGAGCTGGATCCTGATTCCTACCATACCCCAATCCTCCACGTACAGCGAACTGAACACCGACACCTAAACCTAGACCTGGCCCCTGGTCCCGAAACCTCATCGTCACCAATGACATCACCCACGTTCAGCGCAAACCTGATGTTCAATCACTTCCTCATCCACACATCAGAGCCTGATCCTAATCCTTCCCATAACCATATCTTCCCTGTACACCTTACCAAACACCTATCCCTAACCCTAACCTTGTTTCCTGGTTGAATCCTCACTGACAAAATCGACATCCCCCATGCCTCACTGTAAACCTCCACCTCAATGTCGTCCATGCCATCACGTCAGAGCCAGATCCTAACTCTAAACATAGTCCTATACGTCTGGTACACCTTAGCAAACACAAACCCTAACTGTAGCCCAGGTCTCTTGACCTGACACAACATCACAATTGACATCATTCACGCTTCACCTCAACTCTGAATTACAATCGTACTCTCTAACTCACATCACAGGTGAAACCAAGCTCTAACCATAATCTAAACTCCCCATTTGCCTTAAAGAAATCGCAACCCAAATCCTAGCACTAGCCCATGGACCAAACCCTCACTGTCACCTTCGACGTCACCCAGGCTTCACCGTAACCTTGAACTGCAATCTCGTACTCACCCTCACATCAGAGACAGATGCAAACACTGATAGTAACCCTGCACTCCCCATTAACCTTAATGAACATGCAACCCTAAAGCAAGCACTTGTCCCTGGACCTTAACCCTTAGAGTCACCATTGACACCACTGAAGGTTATCTTTAAAAATGGATTTAAATCTTGTCCTCACAGTCACATCAGAGACAGTCTCTAACTCTACCTGCAAACCTACCCTCACTGTACACCATTCCATACACCTGATCTGAAACCCTGCCCAGGTCTTCCAACGTGACCCCTCACCACCACCATCACCATCACTCATGTCTAAGAAACATCATGAAAGTCTATCTCGCAATCACCCTCACAATCAGAGCTGGATCCTGACTCTAACCATATCCCTATCCTCCACTTACAGCTAAACCACCACTTAAACTTAACCCTGGACTGCAACCAGGACCTGAAACCTCACTGTCACCATCGATGTTACCCATGCTTCACCATAAACCTGATGTTCAATCTCGTCCTCACCCTCACAACAGAGCCGGATTGTTAGCCTAAACAAAACCATGTGCTCCCTGTACACCTTTCCGAACACCTAACCCTAACCCTAGACCTAGCCCATGGAACTGAACCCTGACAGTCACCATCGACATCACCCAGGCTTCAGCGTAAACCTGATGTTCAATCTCTTCCTCATCCTCACATCAGAGCCCAATTCTAACCCTTCCCATAACCGTATCTTCCCTGTACACCTTACCAAACACCTAACCCTAACCCTAGCCCTAGCCCATGGAATTGAACTTTGACGGTCACCATCGACATCACCCAGGCTTCAGCGTAAACCCGATGTGCAATCCCATCCTCATCCTCACATCAGAGCCCGACTCAAACCCTTCCCATAACCGTATCTTCCCTGTACACCTTACCAAACACCTAACCCTAACCCTAGCCTTGTTCCCTGGACTTACCCCTCACCATCACCATCAATGTCCCCTACGCTTCAATGAAAACCTCGACCTCAATCTATCCCTCAACATCACATCAGAGGTGAATCCTAAGCAAAATGATAAACCAACCCTCCCTGTACACATTACAGGACACCTAACCCTAAACCTAACCTTGTTCACTGGCCTTTACCCTCTCTGTTAAAATCGACATCTCCCATGCGTCACTGTAAACCTCCGTGTCAATCTCACCCTCACCATCACATCAGAGTCACACCCTAACTCCAAACGTAGTCCCGTATGTTCCATACACCTCAGTGAAAACCAACCTTCTCTCTACTGCTGGTCATTTGACATGACCACACAACATCTCAATTGACATCTTCCATGCTTCACCTTAATCCTGAATTACAATCATACTCTCTAACTCACATCAGAGCTGGGCCCTAATGCTAACCATAATCCAAACTCCTCGTTCATGTTAAAGAACTAGTATCCATTAACCTAGCCCTAGCCCATGGATCTGAATCATCACCATCACCATCGATGTCACCGAGAATTAACCATAAACTGGATCTTCAATCTCGTACTCACCCTCACATCAGAGACAGACCCTAACTCTAATTGTAACCCTATCTTCGCCATAAACCTAAACAAACACCCAACCCTAACCCTAGTCTTTGTCCCTGGACATTGTCCCTCAGCGTCACCACTGACTTCACCGAAGGTTCGCTTTATCCATGGATTTAAATCTTGTCTTCGTAATCACTTCAGAGACAGACTCTAACTCTCACCATACATTTACCCTCAATGTTCACCATTTCGTACACCTAATACGATACCCTGCCCACGTCCTTCGCTCTGACCCGTCACCACAAACACCACCGTCAAGCATGTCTATCAAAAAGAGTGAATATCATTCTCACAATCACCCTCACTTTAGAGCTGGATCCTGACTCTAAACATATCCCTATCCGCCATGCACAGTTAAACCAACACCGAAACCTAACCCTAGCTTGGCTCCTGGACCTGAAACCGCACAATCACCAACGATGTCACCCAGAATTCTCCGTAAACCCGATGTTCAATCTCGTCCTCAACCGCACTACAGAGCCAGATCATAAGCCTAAATGAAACCATATAGTCCCTGTACACCTTACCAAACACCTAACCCTACCCCTAGCCCTAGCCCATGGACCTAATACCTCACAATCACCATTGACATCACCCAGGCTTCAGCGTAAACCTGACGTTCAATCTCGTCCTGATCCTCACGTCAGAGCCCAATCCGAACCCTTCCCATAACAATATCTCCCCCGTACACCTTACCAAACACTTAACCCTGAACCTAGCCTTGTTTCCTTGACTTACCCCTCACTGTCACCATCAGCGTCCCCCATGCCTCACTGTAAAACTCCTCCTCAGTGTACCCCTTCACCTCACATCAGAGCTGGATCCTAAGCATAACGATAACCCTCTCCTCCCTGTACAACTTACAGAACACCAAACCCTAACCCTAACCTTGTTCACTGACCAAAACCCTCACCGTCAAAATCGACATCTAACACACCTCACAGTAAACGTCAAGAACAATCTCACCCTCGGGCTCACATCAGAGCTACATCCTAACTTTAAACATAGTCCTGTATGTCCCGTAAAACTTTGCGAACACCAACCCTAACTCGAGTGCTGATCACTAGACCTGACCCCTCAGCATCATATTTGACATCATCCACGCTTCACCTTAAACCTGAATTACAATCATACTCTCTACTTCACATCACACCAGACCCAAATTCTAACTGTAATCTAAACTCCCCATTCGCCTTAAACAACTACCAACTATAATACTAGCCCTAGCCCATGGATCTAACCTAGACCGCCACCTTCGATGTCAACACATGCTTCACCGGTAACTTAAACTTCCATCTCGTCCTTACCCTCATATAAGAGACAGACCCTAAATCAAATCGTAACCCTAACTTCCCCATAAAACTTAAGTTACAACCAAGCCTAACACTAGCCCTTGTCCGTGGACATTGCCCCTCACCATCACCATTGACAACACACAAGGTTCCCTTTAAACGTGGATTTAAATCTGGCCCCCTACTCACATCAGAGACAGTCCCAAACTCAAAATGTAACCCTATCCTCACTGTTCACCGTTCGTACACCTGACCCAAAACCCTGCCCAGTTTCTTCAACCTGACCCCTCACCACCGACAGCACCATGACTCATGTCTAACAAAAATCATGAAGGTCTGTATCGAAAATGACATCAGGTCAGAGCTGGATCCTGATTCCTACCATACCCCAATCCTCCACGTACAGCGAACTGAACACCGACACCTAAACCTAGACCTGGCCCCTGGTCCCGAAACCTCATCGTCACCAATGACATCACCCACGTTCAGCGCAAACCTGATGTTCAATCACTTCCTCATCCACACATCAGAGCCTGATCCTAATCCTTCCCATAACCATATCTTCCCTGTACACCTTACCAAACACCTATCCCTAACCCTAACCTTGTTTCCTGGTTGAATCCTCACTGACAAAATCGACATCCCCCATGCCTCACTGTAAACCTCCACCTCAATGTCGTCCATGCCATCACGTCAGAGCCAGATCCTAACTCTAAACATAGTCCTATACGTCTGGTACACCTTAGCAAACACAAACCCTAACTGTAGCCCAGGTCTCTTGACCTGACACAACATCACAATTGACATCATTCACGCTTCACCTCAACTCTGAATTACAATCGTACTCTCTAACTCACATCACAGGTGAAACCAAGCTCTAACCATAATCTAAGCTCCCCATTTGCCTTAAAGAAATCGCAACCCAAATCCTAGCACTAGCCCATGGACCAAACCCTCACTGTCACCTTCGACGTCACCCAGGCTTCACCGTAACCTTGAACTGCAATCTCGTACTCACCCTCACATCAGAGACAGATGCAAACACTGATAGTAACCCTGCACTCCCCATTAACCTTAATGAACATGCAACCCTAAAGCAAGCACTTGTCCCTGGACCTTAACCCTTAGAGTCACCATTGACACCACTGAAGGTTATCTTTAAAAATGGATTTAAATCTTGTCCTCACAGTCACATCAGAGACAGTCTCTAACTCTACCTGCAAACCTACCCTCACTGTACACCATTCCATACACCTGATCTGAAACCCTGCCCAGGTCTTCCAACGTGACCCCTCACCACCACCATCACCATCACTCATGTCTAAGAAACATCATGAAAGTCTATCTCGCAATCACCCTCACAATCAGAGCTGGATCCTGACTCTAACCATATCCCTATCCTCCACTTACAGCTAAACCACCACTTCAACTTAACCCTGGACTGCAACCAGGACCTGAAACCTCACTGTCACCATCGATGTTACCCATGCTTCACCATAAACCTGATGTTCAATCTCGTCCTCACCCTCACAACAGAGCCGGATTGTTAGCCTAAACAAAACCATGTGCTCCCTGTACACCTTTCCGAACACCTAACCCTAACCCTAGACCTAGCCCATGGAACTGAACCCTGACAGTCACCATCGACATCACCCAGGCTTCAGCGTAAACCTGATGTTCAATCTCTTCCTCATCCTCACATCAGAGCCCAATTCTAACCCTTCCCATAACCGTATCTTCCCTGTACACCTTACCAAACACCTAACCCTAACCCTAGCCCTAGCCCATGGAATTGAACCTTGACGGTCACCATCGACATCACCCAGGCTTCAGCGTAAACCCGATGTGCAATCCCATCCTCATCCTCACATCAGAGCCCGACTCAAACCCTTCCCATAACCGTATCTTCCCTGTACACCTTACCAAACACCTAACCCTAACCCTAGCCTTGTTCCCTGGACTTACCCCTCACCATCACCATCAATGTCCCCTACGCTTCAATGAAAACCTCGACCTCAATCTATCCCTCAACATCACATCAGAGGTGAATCCTAAGCAAAATGATAAACCAATCCTCCCTGTACACATTACAGGACACCTAACCCTAAACCTAACCTTGTTCACTGGCCTGTACCCTCTCTGTTAAAATCGACATCTCCCATGCGTCACTGTAAACCTCCGTGTCAATCTCACCCTCACCATCACATCAGAGTCACACCCTAACTCCAAACGTAGTCCCGTATGTTCCATACACCTCAGTGAAAACCAACCTTCTCTCTACTGCTGGTCATTTGACATGACCACACAACATCTCAATTGACATCTTCCATGCTTCACCTTAATCCTGAATTACAATCATACTCTCTAACTCACATCAGAGCTGGGCCCTAATGCTAACCATAATCCAAACTCCTCGTTCATGTTAAAGAACTAGTATCCATTAACCTAGCCCTAGCCCATGGATCTGAATCATCACCATCACCATCGATGTCACCGAGAATTAACCATAAACTGGATCTTCAATCTCGTACTCACCCTCACATCAGAGACAGACCCTAACTCTAATTGTAACCCTATCTTCGCCATAAACCTAAACAAACACCCAACCCTAACCCTAGTCTTTGTCCCTGGACATTGTCCCTCAGCGTCACCACTGACTTCACCGAAGGTTCGCTTTATCCATGGATTTAAATCTTGTCTTCGTAATCACTTCAGAGACAGACTCTAACTCTCACCATACATTTACCCTCAATGTTCACCATTTCGTACACCTAATACGATACCCTGCACACGTCCTTCGCTCTGACCCGTCACCACAAACACCACCGTCAAGCATGTCTATCAAAAAGAGTGAATATCATTCTCACAATCACCCTCACTTTAGAGCTGGATCCTGACTCTAACCATATCCCTATCCGCCATGCACAGTTAAACCAACACCGAAACCTAACCCTAGCTTGGCTCCTGGACCTGAAACCGCACAATCACCAACGATGTCACCCAGAATTCTCCGTAAACCCGATGTTCAATCTCGTCCTCAACCGCACTACAGAGCCAGATCATAAGCCTAAATGAAACCATATAGTCCCTGTACACCTTACCAAACACCTAACCCTACCCCTAGCCCTAGCCCATGGACCTAATACCTCACAATCACCATTGACATCACCCAGGCTTCAGCGTAAACCTGACGTTCAATCTCGTCCTGATCCTCACGTCAGAGCCCAATCCGAACCCTTCCCATAACAATATCTCCCCCGTACACCTTACCAAACACTTAACCCTGAACCTAGCCTTGTTTCCTTGACTTACCCCTCACTGTCACCATCAGCGTCCCCCATGCCTCACTGTAAAACTCCTCCTCAGTGTACCCCTTCACCTCACATCAGAGCTGGATCCTAAGCATAACGATAACCCTCTCCTCCCTGTACAACTTACAGAACACCAAACCCTAACCCTAACCTTGTTCACTGACCAAAACCCTCACCGTCAAAATCGACATCTAACACACCTCACAGTAAACGTCAAGAACAATCTCACCCTCGGGCTCACATCAGAGCTACATCCTAACTTTAAACATAGTCCTGTATGTCCCGTAAAACTTTGCGAACACCAACCCTAACTCGAGTGCTGATCACTAGACCTGATCCCTCAGCATCATATTTGACATCATCCACGCTTCACCTTAAACCTGAATTACAATCATACTCTCTACTTCACATCACACCAGACCCAAATTCTAACTGTAATCTAAACTCCCCATTCGCCTTAAACAACTACCAACTATAATACTAGCCCTAGCCCATGGATCTAACCTAGACCGCCACCTTCGATGTCAACACATGCTTCACCGGTAACTTAAACTTCCATCTCGTCCTTACCCTCATATAAGAGACAGACCCTAAATCAAATCGTAACCCTAACTTCCCCATAAAACTTAAGTTACAACCAAGCCTAACACTAGCCCTTGTCCGTGGACATTGCCCCTCACCATCACCATTGACAACACACAAGGTTCCCTTTAAACGTGGATTTAAATCTGGCCCCCTACTCACATCAGAGACAGTCCCAAACTCAAAATGTAACCCTATCCTCACTGTTCACCGTTCGTACACCTGACCCAAAACCCTGCCCAGTTTCTTCAACCTGACCCCTCACCACCGACAGCACCATGACTCATGTCTAACAAAAATCATGAAGGTCTGTATCGAAAATGACATCAGGTCAGAGCTGGATCCTGATTCCTACCATACCCCAATCCTCCACGTACAGCGAACTGAACACCGACACCTAAACCTAGACCTGGCCCCTGGTCCCGAAACCTCATCGTCACCAATGACATCACCCACGTTCAGCGCAAACCTGATGTTCAATCACTTCCTCATCCACACATCAGAGCCTGATCCTAATCCTTCCCATAACCATATCTTCCCTGTACACCTTACCAAACACCTATCCCTAACCCTAACCTTGTTTCCTGGTTGAATCCTCACTGACAAAATCGACATCCCCCATGCCTCACTGTAAACCTCCACCTCAATGTCGTCCATGCCATCACGTCAGAGCCAGATCCTAACTCTAAACATAGTCCTATACGTCTGGTACACCTTAGCAAACACAAACCCTAACTGTAGCCCAGGTCTCTTGACCTGACACAACATCACAATTGACATCATTCACGCTTCACCTCAACTCTGAATTACAATCGTACTCTCTAACTCACATCACAGGTGAAACCAAGCTCTAACCATAATCTAAGCTCCCCATTTGCCTTAAAGAAATCGCAACCCAAATCCTAGCACTAGCCCATGGACCAAACCCTCACTGTCACCTTCGACGTCACCCAGGCTTCACCGTAACCTTGAACTGCAATCTCGTACTCACCCTCACATCAGAGACAGATGCAAACACTGATAGTAACCCTGCACTCCCCATTAACCTTAATGAACATGCAACCCTAAAGCAAGCACTTGTCCCTGGACCTTAACCCTTAGAGTCACCATTGACACCACTGAAGGTTATCTTTAAAAATGGATTTAAATCTTGTCCTCACAGTCACATCAGAGACAGTCTCTAACTCTACCTGCAAACCTACCCTCACTGTACACCATTCCATACACCTGATCTGAAACCCTGCCCAGGTCTTCCAACGTGACCCCTCACCACCACCATCACCATCACTCATGTCTAAGAAACATCATGAAAGTCTATCTCGCAATCACCCTCACAATCAGAGCTGGATCCTGACTCTAACCATATCCCTATCCTCCACTTACAGCTAAACCACCACTTCAACTTAACCCTGGACTGCAACCAGGACCTGAAACCTCACTGTCACCATCGATGTTACCCATGCTTCACCATAAACCTGATGTTCAATCTCGTCCTCACCCTCACAACAGAGCCGGATTGTTAGCCTAAACAAAACCATGTGCTCCCTGTACACCTTTCCGAACACCTAACCCTAACCCTAGACCTAGCCCATGGAACTGAACCCTGACAGTCACCATCGACATCACCCAGGCTTCAGCGTAAACCTGATGTTCAATCTCTTCCTCATCCTCACATCAGAGCCCAATTCTAACCCTTCCCATAACCGTATCTTCCCTGTACACCTTACCAAACACCTAACCCTAACCCTAGCCCTAGCCCATGGAATTGAACCTTGACGGTCACCATCGACATCACCCAGGCTTCAGCGTAAACCCGATGTGCAATCCCATCCTCATCCTCACATCAGAGCCCGACTCAAACCCTTCCCATAACCGTATGTTCCCTGTACACCATACCAAACACCTAACCCTAACCCTAGCCTTGTTCCCTGGACTTACCCCTCACCATCACCATCAATGTCCCCTACGCTTCAATGAAGACCTCGACCTCAATCTATCCCTCAACATCACATCAGAGGTGAATCCTAAGCAAAATGATAAACCAATCCTCCCTGTACACATTACAGGACACCTAACCCTAAACCTAACCTTGTTCACTGGACTGTACCCTCTCTGTTAAAATCGACATCTCCCATGCGTCACTGTAAACCTCCGTGTCAATCTCACCCTCACCATCACATCAGAGTCACACCCTAACTCCAAACGTAGTCCCGTATGTTCCATACACCTCAGTGAAAACCAACCTTCTCTCTACTGCTGGTCATTTGACATGACCACACAACATCTCAATTGACATCTTCCATGCTTCACCTTAATCCTGAATTACAATCATACTCTCTAACTCACATCAGAGCTGGGCCCTAATGCTAACCATAATCCAAACTCCTCGTTCATGTTAAAGAACTAGTATCCATTAACCTAGCCCTAGCCCATGGATCTGAATCATCACCATCACCATCGATGTCACTGAGAATTAACCATAAACTGGATCTTCAATCTCGTACTCACCCTCACATCAGAGACAGACCCTATCTCTAATTGTAACCCTATCTTCGCCATAAACCTAAACAAACACCCAACCCTAACCCTAGTCTTTGTCCCTGGACATTGTCCCTCAGCGTCACCACTGACTTCACCGAAGGTTCGCTTTATCCATGGATTTAAATCTTGTCTTCGTAATCACTTCAGAGACAGACTCTAACTCTCACCATACATTTACCCTCAATGTTCACCATTTCGTACACCTAATACGATACCCTGCCCACGTCCTTCGCTCTGACCCCTCACCACAAACACCACCGTCAAGCATGTCTATCAAAAAGAGTGAATATCATTCTCACAATCACCCTCACTTTAGAGCTGGATCCTGACTCTAACCATATCCCTATCCTCCATGCACAGTTAAACCAACACCGAAACCTAACCCTAGCTTGGCTCCTGGACCTGAAACCGCACAATCACCAACGATGTCACCCAGAATTCTCCGTAAACCCGATGTTCAATCTCGTCCTCAACCGCACTACAGAGCCAGATCATAAGCCTAAATGAAACCATATAGTCCCTGTACACCTTACCAAACACCTAACCCTACCCCTAGCCCTAGCCCATGGACCTAATACCTCACAATCACCATTGACATCACCCAGGCTTCAGCGTAAACCTGATGTTCAATCTCGTCCTGATCCTCACGTCAGAGCCCAATCCGAACCCTTCCCATAACAATATCTCCCCCGTACACCTTACCAAACACTTAACCCTGAACCTAGCCTTGTTTCCTTGACTTACCCCTCACTGTCACCATCAGCGTCCCCCATGCCTCACTGTAAAACTCCTCCTCAGTGTACCCCTTCACCTCACATCAGAGCTGGATCCTAAGCATAACGATAACCCTCTCCTCCCTGTACAACTTACAGAACACCAAACCCTAACCCTAACCTTGTTCACTGACCAAAACCCTCACCGTCAAAATCGACATCTAACACACCTCACAGTAAACGTCAAGAACAATCTCACCCTCGGGCTCACATCAGAGCTACATCCTAACTTTAAACATAGTCCTGTATGTCCCGTAAAACTTTGCGAACACCAACCCTAACTCGAGTGCTGATCACTAGACCTGACCCCTCAGCATCATATTTGACATCATCCACGCTTCACCTTAAACCTGAATTACAATCATACTCTCTACTTCACATCACACCAGACCCAAATTCTAACTGTAATCTAAACTCCCCATTCGCCTTAAACAACTACCAACTATAATACTAGCCCTAGCCCATGGATCTAACCTAGACCGCCACCTTCGATGTCAACACATGCTTCACCGGTAACTTAAACTTCCATCTCGTCCTTACCCTCATATAAGAGACAGACCCTAAATCAAATCGTAACCCTAACTTCCCCATAAAACTTAAGTTACAACCAAGCCTAACACTAGCCCTTGTCCGTGGACATTGCCCCTCACCATCACCATTGACAACACACAAGGTTCCCTTTAAACGTGGATTTAAATCTGGCCCCCTACTCACATCAGAGACAGTCCCAAACTCAAAATGTAACCCTATCCTCACTGTTCACCGTTCGTACACCTGACCCAAAACCCTGCCCAGTTTCTTCAACCTGACCCCTCACCACCGACAGCACCATGACTCATGTCTAACAAAAATCATGAAGGTCTGTATCGAAAATGACATCAGGTCAGAGCTGGATCCTGATTCCTACCATACCCCAATCCTCCACGTACAGCGAACTGAACACCGACACCTAAACCTAGACCTGGCCCCTGGTCCCGAAACCTCATCGTCACCAATGACATCACCCACGTTCAGCGCAAACCTGATGTTCAATCACTTCCTCATCCACACATCAGAGCCTGATCCTAATCCTTCCCATAACCATATCTTCCCTGTACACCTTACCAAACACCTATCCCTAACCCTAACCTTGTTTCCTGGTTGAATCCTCACTGACAAAATCGACATCCCCCATGCCTCACTGTAAACCTCCACCTCAATGTCGTCCATGCCATCACGTCAGAGCCAGATCCTAACTCTAAACATAGTCCTATACGTCTGGTACACCTTAGCAAACACAAACCCTAACTGTAGCCCAGGTCTCTTGACCTGACACAACATCACAATTGACATCATTCACGCTTCACCTCAACTCTGAATTACAATCGTACTCTCTAACTCACATCACAGGTGAAACCAAGCTCTAACCATAATCTAAACTCCCCATTTGCCTTAAAGAAATCGCAACCCAAATCCTAGCACTAGCCCATGGACCAAACCCTCACTGTCACCTTCGACGTCACCCAGGCTTCACCGTAACCTTGAACTGCAATCTCGTACTCACCCTCACATCAGAGACAGATGCAAACACTGATAGTAACCCTGCACTCCCCATAAACCTTAATGAACATGCAACCCTAAAGCAAGCACTTGTCCCTGGACCTTAAACCTTAGAGTCACCATTGACAACACTGAAGGTTATCTTTAAAAATGGATTTAAATCTTGTCCTCACAGTCACATCAGAGACAGTCTCTAACTCTACCTGCAAACCTACCCTCACTGTACACCATTCCATACACCTGATCTGAAACCCTGCCCAGGTCTTCCAACGTGACCCCTCACCACCACCATCACCATCACTCATGTCTAAGAAACATCATGAAAGTCTATCTCGCAATCACCCTCACAATCAGAGCTGGATCCTGACTCTAACCATATCCCTATCCTCCACTTACAGCTAAACCACCACTTCAACTTAACCCTGGACTGCAACCAGGACCTGAAACCTCACTGTCACCATCGATGTTACCCATGCTTCACCATAAACCTGATGTTCAATCTCGTCCTCACCCTCACAACAGAGCCGGATTGTTAGCCTAAACAAAACCATGTGCTCCCTGTACACCTTTCCGAACACCTAACCCTAACCCTAGACCTAGCCCATGGAACTGAACCCTGACAGTCACCATCGACATCACCCAGGCTTCAGCGTATACCTGATGTTCAATCTCTTCCTCATCCTCACATCAGAGCCCAATTCTAACCCTTCCCATAACCGTATCTTCCCTGTACACCTTACCAAACACCTAACCCTAACCCTAGCCCTAGCCCATGGAATTGAACCTTGACGGTCACCATCGACATCACCCAGGCTTCAGCGTAAACCCGATGTGCAATCCCATCCTCATCCTCACATCAGAGCCCGACTCAAACCCTTCCCATAACCGTATCTTCCCTGTACACCTTACCAAACACCTAACCCTAACCCTAGCCTTGTTCCCTGGACTTACCCCTCACCATCACCATCAATGTCCCCTACGCTTCAATGAAAACCTCGACCTCAATCTATCCCTCAACATCACATCAGAGGTGAATCCTAAGCAAAATGATAAACCAATCCTCCCTGTACACATTACAGGACACCTAACCCTAAACCTAACCTTGTTCACTGGCCTGTACCCTCTCTGTTAAAATCGACATCTCCCATGCGTCACTGTAAACCTCCGTGTCAATCTCACCCTCACCATCACATCAGAGTCACACCCTAACTCCAAACGTAGTCCCGTATGTTCCATACACCTCAGTGAAAACCAACCTTCTCTCTACTGCTGGTCATTTGACATGACCACACAACATCTCAATTGACATCTTCCATGCTTCACCTTAATCCTGAATTACAATCATACTCTCTAACTAACATCAGAGCTGGGCCCTAATGCTAACCATAATCCAAACTCCTCGTTCATGTTAAAGAACTAGTATCCATTAACCTAGCCCTAGCCCATGGATCTGAATCATCACCATCACCATCGATGTCACTGAGAATTAACCATAAACTGGATCTTCAATCTCGTACTCACCCTCACATCAGAGACAGACCCTAACTCTAATTGTAACCCTATCTTCGCCATAAACCTAAACAAACACCCAACCCTAACCCTAGTCTTTGTCCCTGGACATTGTCCCTCAGCGTCACCACTGACTTCACCGAAGGTTCGCTTTATCCATGGATTTAAATCTTGTCTTCGTAATCACTTCAGAGACAGACTCTAACTCTCACCATACATTTACCCTCAATGTTCACCATTTCGTACACCTAATACGATACCCTGCCCACGTCCTTCGCTCTGACCCCTCACCACAAACACCACCATCAAGCATGTCTATCAAAAAGAGTGAATATCATTCTCACAATCACCCTCACTTTAGAGCTGGATCCTGACTCTAACCATATCCCTATCCTCCATGCACAGTTAAACCAACACCGAAACCTAACCCTAGCTTGGCTCCTGGACCTGAAACCGCACAATCACCAACGATGTCACCCAGAATTCTCCGTAAACCCGATGTTCAATCTCGTCCTCAACCGCACTACAGAGCCAGATCATAAGCCTAAATGAAACCATATAGTCCCTGTACACCTTACCAAACACCTAACCCTACCCCTAGCCCTAGCCCATGGACCTAATACCTCACAATCACCATTGACATCACCCAGGCTTCAGCGTAAACCTGATGTTCAATCTCGTCCTGATCCTCACGTCAGAGCCCAATCCGAACCCTTCCCATAACAATATCTCCCCCGTACACCTTACCAAACACTTAACCCTGAACCTAGCCTTGTTTCCTTGACTTACCCCTCACTGTCACCATCAGCGTCCCCCATGCCTCACTGTAAAACTCCTCCTCAGTGTACCCCTTCACCTCACATCAGAGCTGGATCCTAAGCATAACGATAACCCTCTCCTCCCAGTACAACTTACGGAACACCAAACCCTAACCCTAACCTTGTTCACTGACCAAAACCCTCACCGTCAAAATCGACATCTAACACACCTCACAGTAAACGTCAAGAACAATCTCACCCTTGGGCTCACATCAGAGCTACATCCTAACTTTAAACATAGTCCTGTATGTCCCGTAAAACTTTGCGAACACCAACCCTAACTCGAGTGCTGATCACTAGACCTGACCCCTCAGCATCATATTTGACATCATCCACGCTTCACCTTAAACCTGAATTACAATCATACTCTCTACTTCACATCACACCAGACCCAAATTCTAACTGTAATCTAAACTCCCCATTCGCCTTAAACAACTACCAACTATAATACTAGCCCTAGCCCATGGATCTAACCTACACCGCCACCTTCGATGTCAACACATGCTTCACCGGTAACTTAAACTTCCATCTCGTCCTTACCCTCATATAAGAGACAGACCCTAAATCAAATCGTAACCCTAACTTCCCCATAAAACTTAAGTTACACCCAAGCCTAACAATAGCCCTTTTCCGTGGACATTGCCCCTCACCATCACCATTGACAACACACAAGGTTCCCGTTAAACATGGATTTAAATCTGGCCCCCTACTCACATCAGAGACAGTCCCAAACTCAAAATGTAACCCTATCCTCACTGTTCACCGTTCGTACACCTGACCCAAAACCCTGCCCAGTTTCTTCAACCTGACCCCTCACCACCGACAGCACCATGACTCATGTCTAACAAAAATCATGAAGGTCTGTATCGAAAATGACATCAGGTCAGAGCTGGATCCTGATTCCTACCATACCCCAATCCTCCACGTACAGCGAACTGAGCACCGACACCTAAACCTAGACCTGGCCCCTGGACCTGAAACCTCATCGTCACCAATGACATCACCCACGTTCAGCGCAAACCTGATGTTCAATCACTTCCTCATCCACACATCAGAGCCTGATCCTAATCCTTCCCATAACCATATCTTCCCTGTACACCTTACCAAACACCTATCCCTAACCCTAACCTTGTTTCCTGGTTGAATCCTCACTGACAAAATCGACATCCCCCATGCCTCACTGTAAACCTCCACCTCAATGTCGTCCATGCCATCACGTCAGAGCCAGATCCTAACTCTAAACATAGTCCTATACGTCTGGTACACCTTAGCAAACACAAACCCTAACTGTAGCCCAGGTCTCTTGACCTGACACAACATCACAATTGACATCATTCACGCTTCACCTCAACTCTGAATTACAATCGTACTCTCTAACTCACATCACAGGTGAAACCAAGCTGTAACCATAATCTAAACTCCCCATTTGCCTTAAAGAAATCGCAACCCAAATCCTAGCACTAGCCCATGGACCAAACCCTCACTGTCACCTTCGACGTCACCCAGGCTTCACCGTAACCTTGAACTGCAATCTCGTACTCACCCTCACATCAGAGACAGATGCAAACACTGATAGTAACCCTACACTCCCCATTAACCTTAATGAACATGCAACCCTAAAGCAAGCACTTGTCCCTGGACCTTAACCCTTAGAGTCACCATTGACACCACTGAAAGTTTTCTTTAAAAATGGATTTAAATCTTGTCCTCACAGTCACATCAGAGACAGTCTCTAACTCTACCTGTAAACCTACCCTCACTGTACACCATTCCATACACCTGATCTGAAACCCTGCCCAGGTCTTCCAACGTGACCCCTCACCACCACCATCACCATCACTCATGTCTAAGAAACATCATGAAAGTCTATCTCGCAATCACCCTCACAATCAGAGCTGGATCCTGACTCTAACCATATCCCTATCCTCCACTTACAGCTAAACCAACACTTAAACTTAACCCTGGACTGCAACCAGGACCTGAAACCTCACTGTCACCATCGATGTTACCCATGCTTCACCATAAACCTGATGTTCAATCTCGTCCTCACCATCACAACACAGCCGGATTGTTAGCCTAAACAAAACCATGTGCTCCCTGTACACCTTTCCGAACACCTAACCCTAACCCTAGACCTAGCCCATGGAACTGAACCCTGACAGTCACCATCGACATCATCCAGGCTTCAGCGTAAACCTGATGTTCAATCTCTTCCTCATCCTCACATCAGAGCCCAATTCTAAACCTTCCCATAAACGTGTCTTCCCTGTACACCTTACCAAACACCTAACCCTAACCCTAGCCCTAGCCCATGGAATTGAACCTTGACGGTCACCATCGACATCACCCAGGCTTCAGCGTAAACCCGATGTGCAATCCCATCCTCATCCTCACATCAGAGCCCGACTCAAACCCTTCCCATAACCGTATCTTCCCTGTACACCTTACCAAACACCTAACCCTAACCCTAGCCTTGTTCCCTGGACTTACCCCTCACCATCACCATCAATGTCCCCTACGCTTCAATGAAAACCTCGACCTCAATCTATCCCTCAACATCACATCAGAGGTGAATCCTAAGCAAAATGATAAACCAACCCTCCCTGTACACATTACAGGACACCTAACCCTAAACCTAACCTTGTTCACTGGCCTGTACCCTCTCTGTTAAAATCGACATCTCCCATGCGTCACTGTAAACCTCCGTGTCAATCTCACCCTCACCATCACATCAGAGTCACACCCTAACTCCAAACGTAGTCCCGTATGTTCCATACACCTCAGTGAAAACCAACCTTCTCTCTACTGCTGGTCATTTGACATGACCACACAACATCTCAATTGACATCTTCCATGCTTCACCTTAATCCTGAATTACAATCATACTCTCTAACTCACATCAGAGCTGGGCCCTAATGCTAACCATAATCCAAACTCCTCGTTCATGTTAAAGAACTAGTATCCATTAACCTAGCCCTAGCCCATGGATCTGAATCATCAATATCACCATCGATGTCACCGAGAATTAACCATAAACTGGATCTTCAATCTCGTACTCACCCTCACATCAGAGACAGACCCTAACTCTAATTGTAACCCTATCTTCGCCATAAACCTAAACAAACACCCAACCCTAACCCTAGTCTTTGTCCCTGGACATTGTCCCTCAGCGTCACCACTGACTTCACCGAAGGTTCGCTTTATCCATGGATTTAAATCTTGTCTTCGTAATCACTTCAGAGACAGACTCTAACTCTCACCATACATTTACCCTCAATGTTCACCATTTCGTACACCTAATACGATACCCTGCCCACGTCCTTCGCTGTGACCCGTCACCACAAACACCACCGTCAAGCATGTCTATCAAAAAGAGTGAATATCATTCTCACAATCACCCTCACTTTAGAGCTGGATCCTGACTCTAACCATATCCCTATCCGCCATGCACAGTTAAACCAACACCGAAACCTAACCCTAGCTTGGCTCCTGGACCTGAAACCGCACAATCACCAACGATGTCACCCAGAATTCTCCGTAAACCCGATGTTCAATCTCGTCCTCAACCGCACTACAGAGCCAGATCATAAGCCTAAATGAAACCATATAGTCCCTGTACACCTTACCAAACACCTAACCCTACCCCTAGCCCTAGCCCATGGACCTAATACCTCACAATCACCATTGACATCACCCAGGCTTCAGCGTAAACCTGACGTTCAATCTCGTCCTGATCCTCACGTCAGAGCCCAATCCGAACCCTTCCCATAACAATATCTCCCCCGTACACCTTACCAAACACTTAACCCTGAACCTAGCCTTGTTTCCTTGACTTACCCCTCACTGTCACCATCAGCGTCCCCCATGCCTCACTGTAAAACTCCTCCTCAGTGTACCCCTTCACCTCACATCAGAGCTGGATCCTAAGCATAACGATAACCCTCTCCTCCCTGTACAACTTACAGAACACCAAACCCTAACCCTAACCTTGTTCACTGACCAAAACCCTCACCGTCAAAATCGACATCTAACACACCTCACAGTAAACGTCACAACAATCTCACCCTCGGGCTCACATCAGAGCTACATCCTAACTTTAAACATAGTCCTGTATGTCCCGTAAAACTTTGCGAACACCAACCCTAACTCGAGTGCTGATCACTAGACCTGACCCCTCAGCATCATATTTGACATCATCCACGCTTCACCTTAAACCTGAATTACAATCATACTCTCTACTTCACATCACACCAGACCCAAATTCTAACTGTAATCGAAACTCCCCATTCGCCTTAAACAACTACCAACTATAATACTAGCCCTAGCCCATGGATCTAACCTACACCGCCACCTTCGATGTCAACACATGCTTCACCGGTAACTTAAACTTCCATCTCGTCCTTACCCTCATATAAGAGACAGACCCTAAATCAAATCGTAACCCTAACTTCCCCATAAAACTTAAGTTACAACCAAGCCTAACACTAGCCCTTGTCCGTGGACATTGCCCCTCACCATCACCATTGACAACACACAAGGTTCCCTTTAAACGTGGATTTAAATCTGGCCCCCTACTCACATCAGAGACAGTCCCAAACTCAAAATGTAACCCTATCCTCACTGTTCACCGTTCGTACACCTGACCCAAAACCCTGCCCAGTTTCTTCAACCTGACCCCTCACCACCGACAGCACCATGACTCATGTCTAACAAAAATCATGAAGGTCTGTATCGAAAATGACATCAGGTCAGAGCTGGATCCTGATTCCTACCATACCCCAATCCTCCACGTACAGCGAACTGAACACCGACACCTAAACCTAGACCTGGCCCCTGGTCCCGAAACCTCATCGTCACCAATGACATCACCCACGTTCAGCGCAAACCTGATGTTCAATCACTTCCTCATCCACACATCAGAGCCTGATCCTAATCCTTCCCATAACCATATCTTCCCTGTACACCTTACCAAACACCTATCCCTAACCCTAACCTTGTTTCCTGGTTGAATCCTCACTGACAAAATCGACATCCCCCATGCCTCACTGTAAACCTCCACCTCAATGTCGTCCATGCCATCACGTCAGAGCCAGATCCTAACTCTAAACATAGTCCTATACGTCTGGTACACCTTAGCAAACACAAACCCTAACTGTAGCCCAGGTCTCTTGACCTGACACAACATCACAATTGACATCATTCACGCTTCACCTCAACTCTGAATTACAATCGTACTCTCTAACTCACATCACAGGTGAAACCAAGCTCTAACCATAATCTAAACTCCCCATTTGCCTTAAAGAAATCGCAACCCAAATCCTAGCACTAGCCCATGGACCAAACCCTCACTGTCACCTTCGACGTCACCCAGGCTTCACCGTAACCTTGAACTGCAATCTCGTACTCACCCTCACATCAGAGACAGATGCAAACACTGATAGTAACCCTGCACTCCCCATTAACCTTAATGAACATGCAACCCTAAAGCAAGCACTTGTCCCTGGACCTTAACCCTTAGAGTCACCATTGACACCACTGAAGGTTATCTTTAAAAATGGATTTAAATCTTGTCCTCACAGTCACATCAGAGACAGTCTCTAACTCTACCTGCAAACCTACCCTCACTGTACACCATTCCATACACCTGATCTGAAACCCTGCCCAGGTCTTCCAACGTGACCCCTCACCACCACCATCACCATCACTCATGTCTAAGAAACATCATGAAAGTCTATCTCGCAATCACCCTCACAATCAGAGCTGGATCCTGACTCTAACCATATCCCTATCCTCCACTTACAGCTAAACCACCACTTCAACTTAACCCTGGACTGCAACCAGGACCTGAAACCTCACTGTCACCATCGATGTTACCCATGCTTCACCATAAACCTGATGTTCAATCTCGTCCTCACCCTCACAACAGAGCCGGATTGTTAGCCTAAACAAAACCATGTGCTCCCTGTACACCTTTCCGAACACCTAACCCTAACCCTAGACCTAGCCCATGGAACTGAACCCTGACAGTCACCATCGACATCACCCAGGCTTCAGCGTAAACCTGATGTTCAATCTCTTCCTCATCCTCACATCAGAGCCCAATTCTAACCCTTCCCATAACCGTATCTTCCCTGTACACCTTACCAAACACCTAACCCTAACCCTAGCCCTAGCCCATGGAATTGAACCTTGACGGTCACCATCGACATCACCCAGGCTTCAGCGTAAACCCGATGTGCAATCCCATCCTCATCCTCACATCAGAGCCCGACTCAAACCCTTCCCATAACCGTATCTTCCCTGTACACCTTACCAAACACCTAACACTAACCCTAGCCTTGTTCCCTGGACTTACCCCTCACCATCACCATCAATGTCCCCTACGCTTCAATGAAAACCTCGACCTCAATCTATCCCTCAACATCACATCAGAGGTGAATCCTAAGCAAAATGATAAACCAATCCTCCCTGTACACATTACAGGACACCTAACCCTAAACCTAACCTTGTTCACTGGCCTGTACCCTCTCTGTTAAAATCGACATCTCCCATGCGTCACTGTAAACCTCCGTGTCAATCTCACCCTCACCATCACATCAGAGTCACACCCTAACTCCAAACGTAGTCCCGTATGTTCCATACACCTCAGTGAAAACCAACCTTCTCTCTACTGCTGGTCATTTGACATGACCACACAACATCTCAATTGACATCTTCCATGCTTCACCTTAATCCTGAATTACAATCATACTCTCTAACTCACATCAGAGCTGGGCCCTAATGCTAACCATAATCCAAACTCCTCGTTCATGTTAAAGAACTAGTATCCATTAACCTAGCCCTAGCCCAAGGATCTGAATCATCACCATCACCATCGATGTCACCGAGAATTAACCATAAACTGGATCTTCAATCTCGTACTCACCCTCACATCAGAGACAGACCCTAACTCTAATTGTAACCCTATCTTCGCCATAAACCTAAACAAACACCCAACCCTAACCCTAGTCTTTGTCCCTGGACATTGTCCCTCAGCGTCACCACTGACTTCACCGAAGGTTCGCTTTATCCATGGATTTAAATCTTGTCTTCGTAATCACTTCAGA
This sequence comes from Manis javanica, assembly GCF_040802235.1. Lineage (NCBI taxonomy): Eukaryota > Metazoa > Chordata > Mammalia > Pholidota > Manidae > Manis > Manis javanica. Next base: position 23,855 of record NW_027332204.1, on the reverse strand, counting down.
GACAGACTCTAACTCTCACCATACATTTACCCTCAATGTTCACCATTTCGTACACCTAATACGATACCCTGCACACGTCCTTCGCTCTGACCCGTCACCGCAAACACCACCGTCAAGCATGTCTATCAAAAAGAGTGAATATCATTCTCACAATAACCCTCACTTTAGAGCTGGATCCTGACTCTAACCATATCCCTATCCGCCATGCACAGTTAAACCAAAACCGAAACCTAACCCTAGCTTGGCTCCTGGACCTGAAACCGCACAATCACCAACGATGTCACCCAGAATTCTCCGTAAACCCGATGTTCAATCTCATCCTCAACCGCACTACAGAGCCAGATCATAAGCCTAAATGAAACCATATAGTCCCTGTACACCTTACCAAACACCTAACCCTACCCCTAGCCCTAGCCCATGGACCTAATACCTCACAATCACCATTGACATCACCCAGGCTTCAGCGTAAACCTGACGTTCAATCTCGTCCTGATCCTCACGTCAGAGCCCAATCCGAACCCTTCCCATAACAATATCTCCCCCGTACACCTTACCAAACACTTAACCCTGAACCTAGCCTTGTTTCCTTGACTTACCCCTCACTGTCACCATCAGCGTCCCCCATGCCTCACTGTAAAACTCCTCCTCAGTGTACCCCTTCACCTCACATCAGAGCTGGATCCTAAGCATAACGATAACCCTCTCCTCCCTGTACAACTTACAGAACACCAAACCCTAACCCTAACCTTGTTCACTGACCAAAACCCTCACCGTCAAAATCGACATCTAACACACCTCACAGTAAACGTCAAGAACAATCTCACCCTCGGGCTCACATCAGAGCTACATCCTAACTTTAAACATAGTCCTGTATGTCCCGTAAAACTTTGCGAACACCAACCCTAACTCGAGTGCTGATCACTAGACCTGACCCCTCAGCATCATATTTGACATCATCCACGCTTCACCTTAAACCTGAATTACAATCATACTCTCTACTTCACATCACACCAGACCCAAATTCTAACTGTAATCTAAACTCCCCATTCGCCTTAAACAACTACCAACTATAATACTAGCCCTAGCCCATGGATCTAACCTACACCGCCACCTTCGATGTCAACACATGCTTCACCGGTAACTTAAACTTCCATCTCGTCCTTACCCTCATATAAGAGACAGACCCTAAATCAAATCGTAACCCTAACTTCCCCATAAAACTTAAGTTACAACCAAGCCTAACACTAGCCCTTGTCCGTGGACATTGCCCCTCACCATCACCATTGACAACACACAAGGTTCCCTTTAAACGTGGATTTAAATCTGGCCCCCTACTCACATCAGAGACAGTCCCAAACTCAAAATGTAACCCTATCCTCACTGTTCACCGTTCGTACACCTGACCCAAAACCCTGCCCAGTTTCTTCAACCTGACCCCTCACCACCGACAGCACCATGACTCATGTCTAACAAAAATCATGAAGGTCTGTATCGAAAATGACATCAGGTCAGAGCTGGATCCTGATTCCTACCATACCCCAATCCTCCACGTACAGCGAACTGAACACCGACACCTAAACCTAGACCTGGCCCCTGGTCCCGAAACCTCATCGTCACCAATGACATCACCCACGTTCAGCGCAAACCTGATGTTCAATCACTTCCTCATCCACACATCAGAGCCTGATCCTAATCCTTCCCATAACCATATCTTCCCTGTACACCTTACCAAACACCTATCCCTAACCCTAACCTTGTTTCCTGGTTGAATCCTCACTGACAAAATCGACATCCCCCATGCCTCACTGTAAACCTCCACCTCAATGTCGTCCATGCCATCACGTCAGAGCCAGATCCTAACTCTAAACATAGTCCTATACGTCTGGTACACCTTAGCAAACACAAACCCTAACTGTAGCCCAGGTCTCTTGACCTGACACAACATCACAATTGACATCATTCACGCTTCACCTCAACTCTGAATTACAATCGTACTCTCTAACTCACATCACAGGTGAAACCAAGCTCTAACCATAATCTAAACTCCCCATTTGCCTTAAAGAAATCGCAACCCAAATCCTAGCACTAGCCCATGGACCAAACCCTCACTGTCACCTTCGACGTCACCCAGGCTTCACCGTAACCTTGAACTGCAATCTCGTACTCACCCTCACATCAGAGACAGATGCAAACACTGATAGTAACCCTGCACTCCCCATTAACCTTAATGAACATGCAACCCTAAAGCAAGCACTTGTCCCTGGACCTTAACCCTTAGAGTCACCATTGACACCACTGAAGGTTATCTTTAAAAATGGATTTAAATCTTGTCCTCACAGTCACATCAGAGACAGTCTCTAACTCTACCTGCAAACCTACCCTCACTGTACACCATTCCATACACCTGATCTGAAACCCTGCCCAGGTCTTCCAACGTGACCCCTCACCACCACCATCACCATCACTCATGTCTAAGAAACATCATGAAAGTCTATCTCGCAATCACCCTCACAATCAGAGCTGGATCCTGACTCTAACCATATCCCTATCCTCCACTTACAGCTAAACCACCACTTCAACTTAACCCTGGACTGCAACCAGGACCTGAAACCTCACTGTCACCATCGATGTTACCCATGCTTCACCATAAACCTGATGTTCAATCTCGTCCTCACCCTCACAACAGAGCCGGATTGTTAGCCTAAACAAAACCATGTGCTCCCTGTACACCTTTCCGAACACCTAACCCTAACCCTAGACCTAGCCCATGGAACTGAACCCTGACAGTCACCATCGACATCACCCAGGCTTCAGCGTAAACCTGATGTTCAATCTCTTCCTCATCCTCACATCAGAGCCCAATTCTAACCCTTCCCATAACCGTATCTTCCCTGTACACCTTACCAAACACCTAACCCTAACCCTAGCCCTAGCCCATGGAATTGAACCTTGACGGTCACCATCGACATCACCCAGGCTTCAGCGTAAACCCGATGTGCAATCCCATCCTCATCCTCACATCAGAGCCCGACTCAAACCCTTCCCATAACCGTATCTTCCCTGTACACCTTACCAAACACCTAACACTAACCCTAGCCTTGTTCCCTGGACTTACCCCTCACCATCACCATCAATGTCCCCTACGCTTCAATGAAAACCTCGACCTCAATCTATCCCTCAACATCACATCAGAGGTGAATCCTAAGCAAAATGATAAACCAATCCTCCCTGTACACATTACAGGACACCTAACCCTAAACCTAACCTTGTTCACTGGCCTGTACCCTCTCTGTTAAAATCGACATCTCCCATGCGTCACTGTAAACCTCCGTGTCAATCTCACCCTCACCATCACATCAGAGTCACACCCTAACTCCAAACGTAGTCCCGTATGTTCCATACACCTCAGTGAAAACCAACCTTCTCTCTACTGCTGGTCATTTGACATGACCACACAACATCTCAATTGACATCTTCCATGCTTCACCTTAATCCTGAATTACAATCATACTCTCTAACTCACATCAGAGCTGGGCCCTAATGCTAACCATAATCCAAACTCCTCGTTCATGTTAAAGAACTAGTATCCATTAACCTAGCCCTAGCCCAAGGATCTGAATCATCACCATCACCATCGATGTCACCGAGAATTAACCATAAACTGGATCTTCAATCTCGTACTCACCCTCACATCAGAGACAGACCCTAACTCTAATTGTAACCCTATCTTCGCCATAAACCTAAACAAACACCCAACCCTAACCCTAGTCTTTGTCCCTGGACATTGTCCCTCAGCGTCACCACTGACTTCACCGAAGGTTCGCTTTATCCATGGATTTAAATCTTGTCTTCGTAATCACTTCAGAGACAGACTCTAACTCTCACCATACATTTACCCTCAATGTTCACCATTTCGTACACCTAATACGATACCCTGCACACGTCCTTCGCTCTGACCCGTCACCGCAAACACCACCGTCAAGCATGTCTATCAAAAAGAGTGAATATCATTCTCACAATAACCCTCACTTTAGAGCTGGATCCTGACTCTAACCATATCCCTATCCGCCATGCACAGTTAAACCAAAACCGAAACCTAACCCTAGCTTGGCTCCTGGACCTGAAACCGCACAATCACCAACGATGTCACCCAGAATTCTCCGTAAACCCGATGTTCAATCTCATCCTCAACCGCACTACAGAGCCAGATCATAAGCCTAAATGAAACCATATAGTCCCTGTACACCTTACCAAACACCTAACCCTACCCCTAGCCCTAGCCCATGGACCTAATACCTCACAATCACCATTGACATCACCCAGGCTTCAGCGTAAACCTGACGTTCAATCTCGTCCTGATCCTCACGTCAGAGCCCAATCCGAACCCTTCCCATAACAATATCTCCCCCGTACACCTTACCAAACACTTAACCCTGAACCTAGCCTTGTTTCCTTGACTTACCCCTCACTGTCACCATCAGCGTCCCCCATGCCTCACTGTAAAACTCCTCCTCAGTGTACCCCTTCACCTCACATCAGAGCTGGATCCTAAGCATAACGATAACCCTCTCCTCCCTGTACAACTTACAGAACACCAAACCCTAACCCTAACCTTGTTCACTGACCAAAACCCTCACCGTCAAAATCGACATCTAACACACCTCACAGTAAACGTCAAGAACAATCTCACCCTCGGGCTCACATCAGAGCTACATCCTAACTTTAAACATAGTCCTGTATGTCCCGTAAAACTTTGCGAACACCAACCCTAACTCGAGTGCTGATCACTAGACCTGACCCCTCAGCATCATATTTGACATCATCCACGCTTCACCTTAAACCTGAATTACAATCATACTCTCTACTTCACATCACACCAGACCCAAATTCTAACTGTAATCTAAACTCCCCATTCGCCTTAAACAACTACCAACTATAATACTAGCCCTAGCCCATGGATCTAACCTACACCGCCACCTTCGATGTCAACACATGCTTCACCGGTAACTTAAACTTCCATCTCGTCCTTACCCTCATATAAGAGACAGACCCTAAATCAAATCGTAACCCTAACTTCCCCATAAAACTTAAGTTACAACCAAGCCTAACACTAGCCCTTGTCCGTGGACATTGCCCCTCACCATCACCATTGACAACACACAAGGTTCCCTTTAAACGTGGATTTAAATCTGGCCCCCTACTCACATCAGAGACAGTCCCAAACTCAAAATGTAACCCTATCCTCACTGTTCACCGTTCGTACACCTGACCCAAAACCCTGCCCAGTTTCTTCAACCTGACCCCTCACCACCGACAGCACCATGACTCATGTCTAACAAAAATCATGAAGGTCTGTATCGAAAATGACATCAGGTCAGAGCTGGATCCTGATTCCTACCATACCCCAATCCTCCACGTACAGCGAACTGAACACCGACACCTAAACCTAGACCTGGCCCCTGGTCCCGAAACCTCATCGTCACCAATGACATCACCCACGTTCAGCGCAAACCTGATGTTCAATCACTTCCTCATCCACACATCAGAGCCTGATCCTAATCCTTCCCATAACCATATCTTCCCTGTACACCTTACCAAACACCTATCCCTAACCCTAACCTTGTTTCCTGGTTGAATCCTCACTGACAAAATCGACATCCCCCATGCCTCACTGTAAACCTCCACCTCAATGTCGTCCATGCCATCACGTCAGAGCCAGATCCTAACTCTAAACATAGTCCTATACGTCTGGTACACCTTAGCAAACACAAACCCTAACTGTAGCCCAGGTCTCTTGACCTGACACAACATCACAATTGACATCATTCACGCTTCACCTCAACTCTGAATTACAATCGTACTCTCTAACTCACATCACAGGTGAAACCAAGCTCTAACCATAATCTAAACTCCCCATTTGCCTTAAAGAAATCGCAACCCAAATCCTAGCACTAGCCCATGGACCAAACCCTCACTGTCACCTTCGACGTCACCCAGGCTTCACCGTAACCTTGAACTGCAATCTCGTACTCACCCTCACATCAGAGACAGATGCAAACACTGATAGTAACCCTGCACTCCCCATTAACCTTAATGAACATGCAACCCTAAAGCAAGCACTTGTCCCTGGACCTTAACCCTTAGAGTCACCATTGACACCACTGAAGGTTATCTTTAAAAATGGATTTAAATCTTGTCCTCACAGTCACATCAGAGACAGTCTCTAACTCTACCTGCAAACCTACCCTCACTGTACACCATTCCATACACCTGATCTGAAACCCTGCCCAGGTCTTCCAACGTGACCCCTCACCACCACCATCACCATCACTCATGTCTAAGAAACATCATGAAAGTCTATCTCGCAATCACCCTCACAATCAGAGCTGGATCCTGACTCTAACCATATCCCTATCCTCCACTTACAGCTAAACCACCACTTCAACTTAACCCTGGACTGCAACCAGGACCTGAAACCTCACTGTCACCATCGATGTTACCCATGCTTCACCATAAACCTGATGTTCAATCTCGTCCTCACCCTCACAACAGAGCCGGATTGTTAGCCTAAACAAAACCATGTGCTCCCTGTACACCTTTCCGAACACCTAACCCTAACCCTAGACCTAGCCCATGGAACTGAACCCTGACAGTCACCATCGACATCACCCAGGCTTCAGCGTAAACCTGATGTTCAATCTCTTCCTCATCCTCACATCAGAGCCCAATTCTAACCCTTCCCATAACCGTATCTTCCCTGTACACCTTACCAAACACCTAACCCTAACCCTAGCCCTAGCCCATGGAATTGAACCTTGACGGTCACCATCGACATCACCCAGGCTTCAGCGTAAACCCGATGTGCAATCCCATCCTCATCCTCACATCAGAGCCCGACTCAAACCCTTCCCATAACCGTATCTTCCCTGTACACCTTACCAAACACCTAACACTAACCCTAGCCTTGTTCCCTGGACTTACCCCTCACCATCACCATCAATGTCCCCTACGCTTCAATGAAAACCTCGACCTCAATCTATCCCTCAACATCACATCAGAGGTGAATCCTAAGCAAAATGATAAACCAATCCTCCCTGTACACATTACAGGACACCTAACCCTAAACCTAACCTTGTTCACTGGCCTGTACCCTCTCTGTTAAAATCGACATCTCCCATGCGTCACTGTAAACCTCCGTGTCAATCTCACCCTCACCATCACATCAGAGTCACACCCTAACTCCAAACGTAGTCCCGTATGTTCCATACACCTCAGTGAAAACCAACCTTCTCTCTACTGCTGGTCATTTGACATGACCACACAACATCTCAATTGACATCTTCCATGCTTCACCTTAATCCTGAATTACAATCATACTCTCTAACTCACATCAGAGCTGGGCCCTAATGCTAACCATAATCCAAACTCCTCGTTCATGTTAAAGAACTAGTATCCATTAACCTAGCCCTAGCCCAAGGATCTGAATCATCACCATCACCATCGATGTCACCGAGAATTAACCATAAACTGGATCTTCAATCTCGTACTCACCCTCACATCAGAGACAGACCCTAACTCTAATTGTAACCCTATCTTCGCCATAAACCTAAACAAACACCCAACCCTAACCCTAGTCTTTGTCCCTGGACATTGTCCCTCAGCGTCACCACTGACTTCACCGAAGGTTCGCTTTATCCATGGATTTAAATCTTGTCTTCGTAATCACTTCAGAGACAGACTCTAACTCTCACCATACATTTACCCTCAATGTTCACCATTTCGTACACCTAATACGATACCCTGCACACGTCCTTCGCTCTGACCCGTCACCGCAAACACCACCGTCAAGCATGTCTATCAAAAAGAGTGAATATCATTCTCACAATAACCCTCACTTTAGAGCTGGATCCTGACTCTAACCATATCCCTATCCGCCATGCACAGTTAAACCAAAACCGAAACCTAACCCTAGCTTGGCTCCTGGACCTGAAACCGCACAATCACCAACGATGTCACCCAGAATTCTCCGTAAACCCGATGTTCAATCTCATCCTCAACCGCACTACAGAGCCAGATCATAAGCCTAAATGAAACCATATAGTCCCTGTACACCTTACCAAACACCTAACCCTACCCCTAGCCCTAGCCCATGGACCTAATACCTCACAATCACCATTGACATCACCCAGGCTTCAGCGTAAACCTGACGTTCAATCTCGTCCTGATCCTCACGTCAGAGCCCAATCCGAACCCTTCCCATAACAATATCTCCCCCGTACACCTTACCAAACACTTAACCCTGAACCTAGCCTTGTTTCCTTGACTTACCCCTCACTGTCACCATCAGCGTCCCCCATGCCTCACTGTAAAACTCCTCCTCAGTGTACCCCTTCACCTCACATCAGAGCTGGATCCTAAGCATAACGATAACCCTCTCCTCCCTGTACAACTTACAGAACACCAAACCCTAACCCTAACCTTGTTCACTGACCAAAACCCTCACCGTCAAAATCGACATCTAACACACCTCACAGTAAACGTCAAGAACAATCTCACCCTCGGGCTCACATCAGAGCTACATCCTAACTTTAAACATAGTCCTGTATGTCCCGTAAAACTTTGCGAACACCAACCCTAACTCGAGTGCTGATCACTAGACCTGACCCCTCAGCATCATATTTGACATCATCCACGCTTCACCTTAAACCTGAATTACAATCATACTCTCTACTTCACATCACACCAGACCCAAATTCTAACTGTAATCTAAACTCCCCATTCGCCTTAAACAACTACCAACTATAATACTAGCCCTAGCCCATGGATCTAACCTACACCGCCACCTTCGATGTCAACACATGCTTCACCGGTAACTTAAACTTCCATCTCGTCCTTACCCTCATATAAGAGACAGACCCTAAATCAAATCGTAACCCTAACTTCCCCATAAAACTTAAGTTACAACCAAGCCTAACACTAGCCCTTGTCCGTGGACATTGCCCCTCACCATCACCATTGACAACACACAAGGTTCCCTTTAAACGTGGATTTAAATCTGGCCCCCTACTCACATCAGAGACAGTCCCAAACTCAAAATGTAACCCTATCCTCACTGTTCACCGTTCGTACACCTGACCCAAAACCCTGCCCAGTTTCTTCAACCTGACCCCTCACCACCGACAGCACCATGACTCATGTCTAACAAAAATCATGAAGGTCTGTATCGAAAATGACATCAGGTCAGAGCTGGATCCTGATTCCTACCATACCCCAATCCTCCACGTACAGCGAACTGAACACCGACACCTAAACCTAGACCTGGCCCCTTGTCCCGAAACCTCATCGTCACCAATGACATCACCCACGTTCAGCGCAAACCTGATGTTCAATCACTTCCTCATCCACACATCAGAGCCTGATCCTAATCCTTCCCATAACCATATCTTCCCTGTACACCTTACCAAACACCTATCCCTAACCCTAACCTTGTTTCCTGGTTGAATCCTCACTGACAAAATCGACATCCCCCATGCCTCACTGTAAACCTCCACCTCAATGTCGTCCATGCCATCACGTCAGAGCCAGATCCTAACTCTAAACATAGTCCTATACGTCTGGTACACCTTAGCAAACACAAACCCTAACTGTAGCCCAGGTCTCTTGACCTGACACAACATTACAATTGACATCATTCACGCTTCACCTCAACTCTGAATTACAATCGTACTCTCTAACTCACATCACAGGTGAAACCAAGCTCTAACCATAATCTAAACTCCCCATTTGCCTTAAAGAAATCGCAACCCAAATCCTAGCACTAGCCCATGGACCAAACCCTCACTGTCACCTTCGACGTCACCCAGGCTTCACCGTAACCTTGAACTGCAATCTCGTACTCACCCTCACATCAGAGACAGATGCAAACACTGATAGTAACCCTGCACTCCCCATTAACCTTAATGAACATGCAACCCTAAAGCAAGCACTTGTCCCTGGACCTTAACCATTAGAGTCACCATTGACACCACTGAAGGTTATCTTTAAAAATGGATTTAAATCTTGTCCTCACAGTCACATCAGAGACAGTCTCTAACTCTACCTGCAAACCTACCCTCACTGTACACCATTCCATACACCTGATCTGAAACCCTGCCCAGGTCTTCCAACGTGACCCCTCATCACCACCATCACCATCACTCATGTCTAAGAAACATCATGAAAGTCTATCTCGCAATCACCCTCACAATCAGAGCTGGATCCTGACTCTAACCATATCCTATCCTCCACTTACAGCTAAACCACCACTTCAACTTAACCCTGGACTGCAACCAGGACCTGAAACCTCACTGTCACCATCGATGTTACCCATGCTTCACCATAAACCTGATGTTCAATCTCGTCCTCACCCTCACAACAGAGCCGGATTGTTAGCCTAAACAAAACCATGTGCTCCCTGTACACCTTTCCGAACACCTAACCCTAACCCTAGACCTAGCCCATGGAACTGAACCCTGACAGTCACCATCGACATCACCCAGGCTTCAGCGTAAACCTGATGTTCAATCTCTTCCTCATCCTCACATCAGAGCCCAATTCTAACCCTTCCCATAACCGTATCTTCCCTGTACACCTTACCAAACACCTAACCCTAACCCTATCCCTAGCCCATGGAATTGAACCTTGACGGTCACCATCGACATCACCCAGGCTTCAGCGTAAACCCGATGTGCAATCCCATCCTCATCCTCACATCAGAGCCCGACTCAAACCCTTCCCATAACCGTATCTTCCCTGTACACCTTACCAAACACCTAACCCTAACCCTAGCCTTGTTCCCTGGACTTACCCCTCACCATCACCATCAATGTCCCCTACGCTTCAATGAAAACCTCGACCTCAATCTATCCCTCAACATCACATCAGAGGTGAATCCTAAGCAAAATGATAAACCAATCCTCCCTGTACACATTACAGGACACCTAACCCTAAACCTAACCTTGTTCACTGGCCTGTACCCTCTCTGTTAAAATCGACATCTCCCATGCGTCACTGTAAACCTCCGTGTCAATCTCACCCTCACCATCACATCAGAGTCACACCCTAACTCCAAACGTAGTCCCGTATGTTCCATACACCTCAGTGAAAACCAACCTTCTCTCTACTGCTGGTCATTTGACATGACCACACAACATCTCAATTGACATCTTCCATGCTTCACCTTAATCCTGAATTACAATCATACTCTCTAACTCACATCAGAGCTGGGCCCTAATGCTAACCATAATCCAAACTCCTCGTTCATGTTAAAGAACTAGTATCCATTAACCTAGCCCTAGCCCATGGATCTGAATCATCACCATCACCATCGATGTCACTGAGAATTAACCATAAACTGGATCTTCAATCTCGTACTCACCCTCACATCAGAGACAGACCCTAACTCTAATTGTAACCCTATCTTCGCCATAAACCTAAACAAACACCCAACCCTAACCCTAGTCTTTGTCCCTGGACATTGTCCCTCAGCGTCACCACTGACTTCACCGAAGGTTCGCTTTATCCATGGATTTAAATCTTGTCTTCGTAATCACTTCAGAGACAGACTCTAACTCTCACCATACATTTACCCTCAATGTTCACCATTTCGTACACCTAATACGATACCCTGCCCACGTCCTTCGCTCTGACCCCTCACCACAAACACCACCGTCAAGCATGTCTATCAAAAAGAGTGAATATCATTCTCACAATCACCCTCACTTTAGAGCTGGATCCTGACTCTAACCATATCCCTATCCTCCATGCACAGTTAAACCAACACCGAAACATAACCCTAGCTTAGCTCCTGGACCTGAAACCGCACAATCACCAACGATGTCACCCAGAATTCTCCGTAAACCCGATGTTCAATCTCGTCCTCAACCGCACTACAGAGCCAGATCATAAGCCTAAATGAAACCATATAGTCCCTGTACACCTTACCAAACACCTAACCCTACCCCTAGCCCTAGCCAATGGACCTAATACCTCACAATCACCATTGACATCACCCAGGCTTCAGCGTAAACCTGATGTTCAATCTCGTCCTGATCCTCACGTCAGAGCCCAATCCGAACCCTTCCCATAACAATATCTCCCCCGTACACCTTACCAAACACTTAACCCTGAACCTAGCCTTGTTTCCTTGACTTACCCCTCACTGTCACCATCAGCGTCCCCCATGCCTCACTGTAAAACTCCTCCTCAGTGTACCCCTTCACCTCACATCAGAGCTGGATCCTAAGCATAACGATAACCCTCTCCTCCCAGTACAACTTACAGAACACCAAACCCTAACCCTAACCTTGTTCACTGACCAAAACCCTCACCGTCAAAATCGACATCTAACACACCTCACAGTAAACGTCAAGAACAATCTCACCCTTGGGCTCACATCAGAGCTACATCCTAACTTTAAACATAGTCCTGTATGTCCCGTAAAACTTTGCGAACACCAACCCTAACTCGAGTGCTGATCACTAGACCTGACCCCTCAGCATCATATTTGATATCATCCACGCTTCACCTTAAACCTGAATTACAATCATACTCTCTACTTCACATCACAACAGACCCAAATTCTAACTGTAATCTAAACTCCCCATTCGCCTTAAACAACTACCAACTATAATACTAGCCCTAGCCCATGGATCTAACCTACACCGCCACCTTCGATGTCAACACATGCTTCACCGGTAACTTAAACTTCCATCTCGTCCTTACCCTCATATAAGAGACACACCCTAAATCAAATCGTAACCCTAACTTCCCCATAAAACTTAAGTTACACCCAAGCCTAACACTAGCCCTTTTCCGTGGACATTGCCCCTCACCATCGCCATTGACAACACACAAGGTTCCCTTTAAACATGGATTTAAATCTGGCCCCCTACTCACATTAGAGACAGTCCCAAACTCAAAATGTAACCCTATCCTCACTGTTCACCGTTCGTACACCTGACCCAAAACCCTGCCCAGTTTCTTCAACCTGACCCCTCACCACCGACAGCACCATGACTCATGTCTAACAAAAATCATGAAGGTCTGTATCGAAAATGACATCAGGTCAGAGCTGGATCCTGATTCCTACCATACCCCAATCCTCCACGTACAGCGAACTGAGCACCGACACCTAAACCTAGACCTGGCCCCTGGACCTGAAACCTCATCGTCACCAATGACATCACCCACGTTCAGCGCAAACCTGATGTTCAATCACTTCCTCATCCACACATCAGAGCCTGATCCTAATCCTTCCCATAACCATATCTTCCCTGTACACCTTACCAAACACCTATCCCTAACCCTAACCTTGTTTCCTGGTTGAATCCTCACTGACAAAATCGACATCCCCCATGCCTCACTGTAAACCTCCACCTCAATGTCGTCCATGCCATCACGTCAGAGCCAGATCCTAACTCTAAACATAGTCCTATACGTCTGGTACACCTTAGCAAACACAAACCCTAACTGTAGCCCAGGTCTCTTGACCTGACACAACATCACAATTGACATCATTCACGCTTCACCTCAACTCTGAATTACAATCGTACTCTCTAACTCACATCACAGGTGAAACCAAGCTCTAACCATAATCTAAACTCCCCATTTGCCTTAAAGAAATCGCAACCCAAATCCTAGCACTAGCCCATGGACCAAACCCTCACTGTCACCTTCGACGTCACCCAGGCTTCACCGTAACCTTGAACTGCAATCTCGTACTCACCCTCACATCAGAGACAGATGCAAACACTGATAGTAACCCTACACTCCCCATTAACCTTAATGAACATGCAACCCTAAAGCAAGCACTTGTCCCTGGACCTTAACCCTTAGAGTCACCATTGACACCACTGAAGGTTTTCTTTAAAAATGGATTTAAATCTTGTCCTCACAGTCACATCAGAGACAGTCTCTAACTCTACCTGCAAACCTACCCTCACTGTACACCATTCCATACACCTGATCTGAAACCCTGCCCAGGTCTTCCAACGTGACCCCTCACCACCACCATCACCATCACTCATGTCTAAGAAACATCATGAAAGTCTATCTCGCAATCACCCTCACAATCAGAGCTGGATCCTGACTCTAACCATATCCCTATCCTCCACTTACAGCTAAACCAACACTTAAACTTAACCCTGGACTGCAACCAGGACCTGAAACCTCACTGTCACCATCGATGTTACCCATGCTTCACCATAAACCTGATGTTCAATCTCGTCCTCACCCTCACAACACAGCCGGATTGTTAGCCTAAACAAAACCATGTGCTCCCTGTACACCTTTCCGAACACCTAACCCTAACCCTAGACCTTGCCCATGGAACTGAACCCTGACAGTCACAATCGACATCACCCAGGCTTCAGCGTAAACCTGATGTTCAATCTCTTCCTCATCCTCACATCAGAGCCCAATTCTAACCCTTCCCATAACCGTATCTTCCCTGTACACCTTACCAAACACCTAACCCTAACCCTAGCCTTGTTCCCTGGACTTACCCCTCACCATCACCATCAATGTCCCCTACGCTTCAATGAAAACTTCGACCTCAATCTATCCCTCAACATCACATCAGAGGTGAATCCTAAGCAAAATGATAAACCAATCCTCCCTGTACACATTACAGGACACCTAACCCTAAACCTAACCTTGTTCACTGGCCTGTACCCTCTCTGTTAAAATCGACATCTCCCATGCGTCACTGTAAACCTCCGTGTCAATCTCACCCTCACCATCACATCAGAGTCACACCCTAACTCCAAACGTAGTCCCGTATGTTCCATACACCTCAGTGAAAACCAACCTTCTCTCTACTGCTGGTCATTTGACATGACCACACAACATCTCAATTGACATCTTCCATGCTTCACCTTAATCCTGAATTACAATCATACTCTCTAACTCACATCAGAGCTGGGCCCTAATGCTAACCATAATCCAAACTCCTCGTTCATGTTAAAGAACTAGTATCCATTAACCTAGCCCTAGCCCATGGATCTGAATCATCACCATCACCATCGATGTCACTGAGAATTAACCATAAACTGGATCTTCATTCTCGTACTCACCCTCACATCAGAGACAGACCCTAACTCTAATTGTAACCCTATCTTCGCCATAAACCTAAACAAACACCCAACCCTAACCCTAGTCTTTGTCCCTGGACATTGTCCCTCAGCGTCACCACTGACTTCACCGAAGGTTCGCTTTATCCATGGATTTAAATCTTGTCTTCGTAATCACTTCAGAGACAGACTCTAACTCTCACCATACATTTACTCTCAATGTTCACCATTTCGTACACCTAATACGATACCCTGCCCACGTCCTTCGCTCTGACCCCTCAGCACAAACACCACCGTCAAGCATGTCTATCAAAAAGAGTGAATATCATTCTCACAATCACCCTCACTTTAGAGCTGGATCCTGACTCTAACCATATCCCTATCCTCCATGCACAGTTAAACCAACACCGAAACCTAACCCTAGCTTGGCTCCTGGACCTGAAACCGCACAATCACCAACGATGTCACCCAGAATTCTCCGTAAACCCGATGTTCAATCTCGTCCTCAACCGCACTACAGAGCCAGATCATAAGCCTAAATGAAACCATATAGTCCCTGTACACCTTACCAAACACCTAACCCTACCCCTAGCCCTAGCCCATGGACCTAATACCTCACAATCACCATTGACATCACCCAGGCTTCAGCGTAAACCTGACGTTCAATCTCGTCCTGATCCTCACGTCAGAGCCCCATCCGAACCCTTCCCATAACAATATCTCCCCCGTACACCTTACCAAACACTTAACCCTGAACCTAGCCTTGTTTCCTTGACTTACCCCTCACTGTCACCATCAGCGTCCCCCATGCCTCACTGTAAAACTCCTCCTCAGTGTACCCCTTCACCTCACATCAGAGCTGGATCCTAAGCATAACGATAACCCTCTCCTCCCAGTACAACTTACAGAACACCAAACCCTAACCCTAACCTTGTTCACTGACCAAAACCCTCACCGTCAAAATCGACATCTAACACACCTCACAGTAAACGTCAAGAACAATCTCACCCTTGGGCTCACATCAGAGCTACATCCTAACTTTAAACATAGTCCTGTATGTCCCGTAAAACTTTGCGAACACCAACCCTAACTCGAGTGCTGATCACTAGACCTGACCCCTCAGCATCATATTTGACATCATCCACGCTTCACCTTAAACCTGAATTACAATCATACTCTCTACTTCACATCACACCAGACCCAAATTCTAACTGTAATCTAAACTCCCCATTCGCCTTAAAGAACTACCAACTATAATACTAGCCCTAGCCCATGGATCTAACCTACACCGCCACCTTCGATGTCAACACATGCTTCACCGGTAACTTAAACTTCCATCTCGTCCTTACCCTCATATAAGAGACAGACCCTAAATCAAATCGTAACCCTAACTTCCCCATAAAACTTAAGTTACAACCAAGCCTAACACTAGCCCTTGTCCGTGGACATTGCCCCTCACCATCACCATTGACAACACACAAGGTTCCCTTTAAACGTGGATTTAAATCTGGCCCCCTACTCACATCAGAGACAGTCCCAAACTCAAAATGTAACCCTATCCTCACTGTTCACCGTTCGTACACCTGACCCAAAACCCTGCCCAGTTTCTTCAACCTGACCCCTCACCAACGACAGCACCATGACTCATGTCTAACAAAAATCATGAAGGTCTGTATCGAAAATGACATCAGGTCAGAGCTGGATCCTGATTCCTACCATACCCCAATCCTCCACGTACAGCGAACTGAACACCGACACCTAAACCTAGACCTGGCCCCTGGTCCCGAAACCTCATCGTCACCAATGACATCACCCACGTTCAGCGCAAACCTGATGTTCAATCACTTCCTCATCCACACATCAGAGCCTGATCCTAATCCTTCCCATAACCATATCTTCCCTGTACACCTTACCAAACACCTATCCCTAACCCTAACCTTGTTTCCTGGTTGAATCCTCACTGACAAAATCGACATCCCCCATGCCTCACTGTAAACCTCCACCTCAATGTCGTCCATGCCATCACGTCAGAGCCAGATCCTAACTCTAAACATAGTCCTATACGTCTGGTACACCTTAGCAAACACAAACCCTAACTGTAGCCCAGGTCTCTTGATCTGACACAACATCACAATTGACATCATTCACGCTTCACCTCAACTCTGAATTACAATCGTACTCTCTAACTCACATCACAGGTGAAACCAAACTCTAACCATAATCTAAACTCCCCATTTGCCTTAAAGAAATCGCAACCCAAATCCTAGCACTAGCCCATGGACCAAACCCTCACTGTCACCTTCGACGTCACCCAGGCTTCACCGTAACCTTGAACTGCAATCTCGTACTCACCCTCACATCAGAGACAGATGCAAACACTGATAGTAACCCTGCACTCCCCATTAACCTTAATGAACATGCAACCCTAAAGCAAGCACTTGTCCCTGGACCTTAACCCTTAGAGTCACCATTGACACCACTGAAGGTTATCTTTAAAAATGGATTTAAATCTTGTCCTCACAGTCACATCAGAGACAGTCTCTAACTCTACCTGCAAACCTACCCTCACTGTACACCATTCCATACACCTGATCTGAAACCCTGCCCAGGTCTTCCAACGTGACCCCTCACCACCACCATCACCATCACTCATGTCTAAGAAACATCATGAAAGTCTATCTCGCAATCACCCTCACAATCAGAGCTGGATCCTGACTCTAACCATATCCCTATCCTCCACTTACAGCTAAACCACCACTTAAACTTAACCCTGGACTGCAACCAGGACCTGAAACCTCACTGTCACCATCGATGTTACCCATGCTTCACCATAAACCTGATGTTCAATCTCGTCCTCACCCTCACAACAGAGCCGGATTGTTAGCCTAAACAAAACCATGTGCTCCCTGTACACCTTTCCGAACACCTAACCCTAACCCTAGACCTAGCCCATGGAACTGAACCCTGACAGTCACCATCGACATCACCCAGGCTTCAGCGTAAACCTGATGTTCAATCTCTTCCTCATCCTCACATCAGAGCCCAATTCTAACCCTTCCCATAACCGTATCTTCCCTGTACACCTTACCAAACACCTAACCCTAACCCTAGCCCTAGCCCATGGAATTGAACTTTGACGGTCACCATCGACATCACCCAGGCTTCAGCGTAAACCCGATGTGCAATCCCATCCTCATCCTCACATCAGAGCCCGACTCAAACCCTTCCCATAACCGTATCTTCCCTGTACACCTTACCAAACACCTAACCCTAACCCTAGCCTTGTTCCCTGGACTTACCCCTCACCATCACCATCAATGTCCCCTACGCTTCAATGAAAACCTCGACCTCAATCTATCCCTCAACATCACATCAGAGGTGAATCCCCAGCAAAATGATAAACCAATCCTCCCTGTACACATTACAGGACACCTAACCCTAAACCTAACCTTGTTCACTGGCCTGTACCCTCTCTGTTAAAATCGACATCTCCCATGCGTCACTGTAAACCTCCGTGTCAATCTCACCCTCACCATCACATCAGAGTCACACCCTAACTCCAAACGTAGTCCCGTATGTTCCATACACCTCAGTGAAAACCAACCTTCTCTCTACTGCTGGTCATTTGACATGACCACACAACATCTCAATTGACATCTTCCATGCTTCACCTTAATCCTGAATTACAATCATACTCTCTAACTCACATCAGAGCTGGGCCCTAATGCTAACCATAATCCAAACTCCTCGTTCATGTGAAAGAACTAGTATCCATTAACCTAGCCCTAGCCCATGGATCTGAATCATCACCATCACCATCGATGTCACCGAGAATTAACCATAAACTGGATCTTCAATCTCGTACTCACCCTCACATCAGAGACAGACCCTAACTCTAATTGTAACCCTATCTTCGCCATAAACCTAAACAAACACCCAACCCTAACCCTAGTCTTTGTCCCTGGACATTGTCCCTCAGCGTCACCACTGACTTCACCGAAGGTTCGCTTTATCCATGGATTTAAATCTTGTCTTCGTAGTCACTTCAGAGACAGACTCTAACTCTCACCATACATTTACCCTCAATGTTCACCATTTCGTACACCTAATACGATACCCTGCCCACGTCCTTCGCTCTGACCCCTCACCACAAACACCACCGTCAAGCATGTCTATCAAAAAGAGTGAATATCATTCTCACAATCACCCTCACTTTAGAGCTGGATCCTGACTCTAACCATATCCCTATCCTCCATGCACAGTTAAACCAACACCGAAACCTAACCCTAGCTTGGCTCCTGGACCTGAAACCGCACAATCACCAACGATGTCACCCAGAATTCTCCGTAAACCCGATGTTCAATCTCGTCCTCAACCGCACTACAGAGCCAGATCATAAGCCTAAATGAAACCATATAGTCCCTGTACACCTTACCAAACACCTAACCCTACCCCTAGCCCTAGCCCATGGACCTAATACCTCACAATCACCATTGACATCACCCAGGCTTCAGCGTAAACCTGACGTTCAATCTCGTCCTGATCCTCACGTCAGAGCCCAATCCGAACCCTTCCCATAACAATATCTCCCCCGTACACCTTACCAAACACTTAAGCCTGAACCTAGCCTTGTTTCCTTGACTTACCCCTCACTGTCACCATCAGCGTCCCCCATGCCTCACTGTAAAACTCCTCCTCAGTGTACCCCTTCACCTCACATCAGAGCTGGATCCTAAGCATAACGATAACCCTCTCCTCCCAGTACAACTTACAGAACACCAAACCCTAACCCTAACCTTGTTCACTGACCAAAACCCTCACCGTCAAAATCGACATCTAACACACCTCACAGTAAACGTCAAGAACAATCTCACCCTTGGGCTCACATCAGAGCTACATCCTAACTTTAAACATAGTCCTGTATGTCCCGTAAAACTTTGCGAACACCAACCCTAACTCGAGTGCTGATCACTAGACCTGACCCCTCAGCATCATATTTGACATCATCCACGCTTCACCTTAAACCTGAATTACAATCATACTCTCTGCTTCACATCACACCAGACCCAAATTCTAACTGTAATCTAAACTCCCCATTCGCCTTAAACAACTACCAACTATAATACTAGCCCTAGCCCATGGATCTAACCTACACCGCCACCTTCGATGTCAACACATGCTTCACCGGTAACTTAAACTTCCATCTGGTCCTTACCCTCATATAAGAGACAGACCCTAAATCAAATCGTAACCCTAACTTCCCCATAAAACTTAAGTTACACCCAAGCCTAACACTAGCCCTTGTTCGTGGACATTGCCCCTCACCATCACCATTGACAACACACAAGGTTCCCTTTAAACGTGGATTTAAATCTGGCCCCCTACTCACATCAGAGACAGTCCCAAACTCAAAATGTAACCCTATCCTCACTGTTCACCGTTCGTACACCTGACCCAAAACCCTGCCCAGTTTCTTCAACCTGACCCCTCACCACCGACAGCACCATGACTCATGTCTAACAAAAATCATGAAGGTCTGTATCGAAAATGACATCAGGTCAGAGCTGGATCCTGATTCCTACCATACCCCAATCCTCCACGTACAGCGAACTGAACACCGACACCTAAACCTAGACCTGGCCCCTGGTCCCGAAACCTCATCGTCACCAATGACATCACCCACGTTCAGCGCAAACCTGATGTTCAATCACTTCCTCATCCACACATCAGAGCCTGATCCTAATCCTTCCCATAACCATATCTTCCCTGTACACCTTACCAAACACCTATCCCTAACCCTAACCTTGTTTCCTGGTTGAATCCTCACTGACAAAATCGACATCCCCCATGCCTCACTGTAAACCTCCACCTCAATGTCGTCCATGCCATCACGTCAGAGCCAGATCCTAACTCTAAACATAGTCCTATACGTCTGGTACACCTTAGCAAACACAAACCCTAACTGTAGCCCAGGTCTCTTGACCTGACACAACATCACAATTGACATCATTCACGCTTCACCTCAACTCTGAATTACAATCGTACTCTCTAACTCACATCACAGGTGAAACCAAACTCTAACCATAATCTAAACTCCCCATTTGCCTTAAAGAAATCGCAACCCAAATCCTAGCACTAGCCCATGGACCAAACCCTCACTGTCACCTTCGACGTCACCCAGGCTTCACCGTAACCTTGAACTGCAATCTCGTACTCACCCTCACATCAGAGACAGATGCAAACACTGATAGTAACCCTGCACTCCCCATTAACCTTAATGAACATGCAACCCTAAAGCAAGCACTTGTCCCTGGACCTTAACCCTTAGAGTCACCATTGACACCACTGAAGGTTATCTTTAAAAATGGATTTAAATCTTGTCCTCACAGTCACATCAGAGACAGTCTCTAACTCTACCTGCAAACCTACCCTCACTGTACACCATTCCATACACCTGATCTGAAACCCTGCCCAGGTCTTCCAACGTGACCCCTCACCACCACCATCACCATCACTCATGTCTAAGAAACATCATGAAAGTCTATCTCGCAATCACCCTCACAATCAGAGCTGGATCCTGACTCTAACCATATCCCTATCCTCCACTTACAGCTAAACCACCACTTCAACTTAACCCTGGACTGCAACCAGGACCTGAAACCTCACTGTCACCATCGATGTTACCCATGCTTCACCATAAACCTGATGTTCAATCTCGTCCTCACCCTCACAACAGAGCCGGATTGTTAGCCTAAACAAAACCATGTGCTCCCTGTACACCTTTCCGAACACCTAACCCTAACCCTAGACCTAGCCCATGGAACTGAACCCTGACAGTCACCATCGACATCACCCAGCCTTCAGCGTAAACCTGATGTTCAATCTCTTCCTCATCCTCACATCAGAGCCCAATTCTAACCCTTCCCATAACCGTATCTTCCCTGTACACCTTACCAAACACCTAACCCTAACCCTAGCCCTAGCCCATGGAATTGAACCTTGACGGTCACCATCGACATCGCCCAGGCTTCAGCGTAAACCCGATGTGCAATCCCATCCTCATCCTCACATCAGAGCCCGACTCAAACCCTTCCCATAACCGTATCTTCCCTGTACACCTTACCAAACACCTAACCCTAACCCTAGCCTTGTTCCCTGGACTTACCCCTCACCATCACCATCAATGTCCCCTACGCTTCAATGAAAACCTCGACCTCAATCTATCCCTCAACATCACATCAGAGGTGAATCCTAAGCAAAATGATAAACCAATCC
The DNA here is from genome assembly GCF_040802235.1 of Manis javanica. Lineage (NCBI taxonomy): Eukaryota > Metazoa > Chordata > Mammalia > Pholidota > Manidae > Manis > Manis javanica. Next base: position 1,470 of record NW_027332204.1, on the reverse strand, counting down.
TCCCTGTACACATTACAGGACACCTAACCCTAAACCTAACCTTGTTCACTGGCCTGTACCCTCTCTGTTAAAATCGACATCTCCCATGCGTCACTGTAAACCTCCGTGTCAATCTCACCCTCACCATCACATCAGAGTCACACCCTAACTCCAAACGTAGTCCCGTATGTTCCATACACCTCAGTGAAAACCAACCTTCTCTCTACTGCTGGTCATTTGACATGACCACACAACATCTCAATTGACATCTTCCATGCTTCACCTTAATCCTGAATTACAATCATACTCTCTAACTCACATCAGAGCTGGGCCCTAATGCTAACCATAATCCAAACTCCTCGTTCATGTTAAAGAACTAGTATCCATTAACCTAGCCCTAGCCCATGGATCTGAATCATCACCATCACCATCGATGTCACTGAGAATTAACCATAAACTGGATCTTCATTCTCGTACTCACCCTCACATCAGAGACAGACCCTAACTCTAATTGTAACCCTATCTTCGCCATAAACCTAAACAAACACCCAACCCTAACCCTAGTCTTTGTCCCTGGACATTGTCCCTCAGCGTCACCACTGACTTCACCGAAGGTTCGCTTTATCCATGGATTTAAATCTTGTCTTCGTAATCACTTCAGAGACAGACTCTAACTCTCACCATACATTTACTCTCAATGTTCACCATTTCGTACACCTAATACGATACCCTGCCCACGTCCTTCGCTCTGACCCCTCAGCACAAACACCACCGTCAAGCATGTCTATCAAAAAGAGTGAATATCATTCTCACAATCACCCTCACTTTAGAGCTGGATCCTGACTCTAACCATATCCCTATCCTCCATGCACAGTTAAACCAACACCGAAACCTAACCCTAGCTTGGCTCCTGGACCTGAAACCGCACAATCACCAACGATGTCACCCAGAATTCTCCGTAAACCCGATGTTCAATCTCGTCCTCAACCGCACTACAGAGCCAGATCATAAGCCTAAATGAAACCATATAGTCCCTGTACACCTTACCAAACACCTAACCCTACCCCTAGCCCTAGCCCATGGACCTAATACCTCACAATCACCATTGACATCACCCAGGCTTCAGCGTAAACCTGACGTTCAATCTCGTCCTGATCCTCACGTCAGAGCCCCATCCGAACCCTTCCCATAACAATATCTCCCCCGTACACCTTACCAAACACTTAACCCTGAACCTAGCCTTGTTTCCTTGACTTACCCCTCACTGTCACCATCAGCGTCCCCCATGCCTCACTGTAAAACTCCTCCTCAGTGTACCCCTTCACCTCACATCAGAGCTGGATCCTAAGCATAACGATAACCCTCTCCTCCCAGTACAACTTACAGAACACCAAACCCTAACCCTAACCTTGTTCACTGACCAAAACCCTCACCGTCAAAATCGACATCTAACACACCTCACAGTAAACGTCAAGAACAATCTCACCCTTG